>NW_027207595.1:0-206000 GCF_963455315.2 Globicephala melas
GGGGACGGTTTAGGGTCCAGGTGATGGTACGACAATGCTTTAGGGGAAGCGTACGTGTGAGGGCGCGGGTTAGTGTCAGCGTACGGGTTAGGATTAGGGGACGGGTGAGGGTCAGGCTTCGGGGAAGTGTTAGGGTTAGGGTTCGGGCTAGGGTTAGGGTTAGGGGATGGGGACGGTTTAGGGTCCAGTTGAGGGTACGACAACGTTGTAGGGGGAGCGTACGTGTGAGGGCGCGGGTTAGTGTCAGCGTACGGGTTAGGATTAGGGGACGGTTGAGGGTCAGGCTTCGGGGAAGGGTTAGGGTTAGGGTTCGGGCTAGGGTTAGGGTTAGGGGACGGGGACGGTTTAGGGTCCAGATGAGGGTACGAAAACGCTTTAGGGGGAGCGTACGTGCGAGGGCGCGGGTTAGTGTCAGCGTACGGGTTAGGATTAGGGGACGGGTGAGGGTCAGGCTTCGGGGAAGGGTTACGGTTAGGGTTGGGGCTAGGGTTAGGGTTAGGGGACGGGGACGGTTTAGGGTCCAGGTGAGGGTACGACAACGCTTTAGGGGGAGCGTACGTGTGAGGGCGCGGGTTAGTGTCAGCGTACGGGTTAGGATTAGGGGACGGGTGAGGGTCAGGCTTCGGGGAAGGGTTAGGGTTAGGGTTCGGGCTAGGGTTAGGGTTAGGGGACGGGGACGGTTTAGGGTCCAGGTGAGGGTACGAGAACGCTTTAGGGGGAGCGTACGTGTGAGGGCGTGGCTTAGTGTCAGCGTACGGGTTAGGATTAGGGGACGGGTGAGGGTCAGGCTTCGGGGAAGGGTTAGCGTTAGGGTTCGGGCTAGGGTTAGGGTTAGGGGACGGGGACGGTTTAGGGTCCAGGTGAGGGTACGACAACGCTTTAGGGGGAGCGTACGTGTGAGGGCGCGGGTTAGTGTCAGCGTACGGGTTAGGATTAGGGGACGGGTGAGGGTCAGGCTTCGGGGAAGGGTTAGGGTTAGGGTTCGGGCTAGGGTTAGGGTTAGGGGACGGGGACGGTTTAGGGTCCAGGTGAGGGTACGACAACGCTTTAGGGGGAGCGTACGTGTGAGGGCGCGGGTTAGTGTCAGCGTACGGGTTAGGATTAGGGGATCGGTGAGTGTCAGGCTTCGGGGAAGGGTTAGGGTTAGGGTTCGGGCTAGGGTTAGGGTAGGGGACGGGGACGGTTTAGGGTCCAGGTGAGGGTACGACAACGCTTTAGGGGGAGCGTACGTGTGAGGGTGCGGGTTAGTGTCAGCGTACGGGTTAGGATTAGGGGACGGGTGAGGGTCAGGCTTCGGGGAAGGGTTAGGGTTAGGGTTCGGGCTAGGGTTAGGGTTAGGGGACGGGGACGGTTTAGGGTCCAGGTGAGGGTACGACAACGCTTTAGGGGGAGCGTACGTGTGAGGGCGCGGGTTAGTGTCAGCGTACGGGTTAGGATTAGGGGACGGGTGAGGGTCAGGCTTCGGGGAAGGGTTAGGGTTAGGGTTCGGGCTAGGGTTAGGGTTAGGGGACGGGGACGGTTTAGGGTCCAGGTGAGGGTACGACAACGCTTTAGGGGGAGCGTACGTGTGAGGGCGCGGGTTAGTGTCAGCGTACGGGTTAGGATTAGGGGACGGGTGAGGGTCAGGCTTCGGGGAAGGGTTAGGGTTAGGGTTCGGGCTAGGGTTAGGGTTAGGGGACGGGGACGGTTTAGGGTCCAGGTGATGGTACGACAATGCTGTAGGGGGAGCGTACGTGTGAGGGCGCGGGTTAGTGTCAGCGTACGGGTTAGGATTAGGGGACGTGTGAGGGTCAGGCTCCGGGGAAGGGTTAGGGTTAGGGTTCGGGCTAGGGTTAGGGTTAGGGGACGGGGACGGTTTAGGGTCCAGGTGAGGGTACGACAACGCTGTAGGGGGAGCGTACGTGTGAGGGCGCGGGTTAGTGTCAGCGTACGGGTTAGGATTAGGGGACGTGTGAGGGTCAGGCTCCGGTTAAGTGTTAGGGTTAGGGTTCGGGCTAGGGTTAGGGTTAGGGGACGGGGACGGTTTAGGGTCCAGGTGAGGGTACGACAACGCTTTAGGGGGAGCGTACGTGTGAGGTCGAGGGTTAGTGTCAGCGTACGGGTTAGGATTAGGGGACGGGTGAGGGTCAGGCTTCGGGGAAGGGTTAGGGTTATGGTTCGGGCTAGGGCTAGGGTTAGGGGACGGGGAAGGTTTAGGGTCCAGGTGAGGGTACGACAACGCTTTAGGGGGAGCGTACGTGTGAGGGCGCGGGTTAGTGTCAGCGTACGGGTTAGGATTAGGGGACGGGTGAGGGTCAGGCTTTGGGGAAGGGTTAGGGTTAGGGTTCGGGCTAGGGTTAGGGTTAGGGGACGGGGACGGTTTAGGGTCCAGGTGAGGGTACGACAACGCTTTAGGGGAAGCGTACGTGTGAGGGCGCGGGTTAGTGTCAGCGTACGGGTTAGGATTAGGGGACGGGTGAGGGTCAGGCTTCGGGGAAGGGTTAGGGTTAGGGTTCGGGCTAGGGTTAGGGTTAGGAAACGGGGACGGTTTAGGGTCCAGGTGAGGGTACGACAACGTTGTAGGGGGAGCGTACGTGTGAGGGCGCGGGTTAGTGTCAGCGTACGGGTTAGGATTAGGGGACGTGTGAGGGTCAGGCTTCGGGGAAGGGATAGTGTTAGGGTTCGGGCTAGGGTTAGGGTTAGGGGACGGGGAAGGTTTAGGGTCCAGGTGAGGGTACGACAACACTTTAGGGGGAGCGTACGTGTGAGGGCGCGGCTTAGTGTCAGCGTACGGGTTAGGATTAGGGGACGGGTGAGGGTCAGGCTTCGGGGAAGGGTTAGGGTTAGGGTTCGGGCTAGGGTTAGGGTTAGGGGACGGGGTCGGTTTAGGGTCCAGGTGAGGGTACGACAACGCTTTAGGGGGAGCGTACGTGTGAGGGCGCGGGTTAGTGTCAGCGTACGGGTTAGGATTAGGGGACGGGGGAGGGTCAGGCTTCGGGGAAGGGTTAGGGTTAGGGTTCGGGCTAGGGTTAGGGTTAGGGGACGGGGACGGTTTAGGGTCCAGGTGAGGGTACGACAACGTTGTAGGGGGAGCGTACGTGCGAGGGGGCAGGTTAGTGTCAGCGTACGGGTTAGGATTAGGGGACGGGTGAGGGTCAGGCTTCGGGGAAGGGTTAGGGTTAGGGTTCGGGCTAGGGTTAGGGTTAGGGGACGGGGACGGTTTAGGGTCCAGGTGAGGGTACGACAACGCTTTAGGGGGAGCGTACGTGTGAGGGCGCGGGTTAGTGTCAGCGTACGGGTTAGGATTAGGGGACGGGTGAGGGTCAGGCTTCGGGGAAGGGTTAGGGTTAGGGTTCGGGCTAGGGTTAGGGTTAGGGGACGGGGACGGTTTAGGGTCCAGGTGAGGGTACGACAACGCTTTAGGGGGAGCGTACGTGTGAGGGCGCGGCTTAGTGTCAGCGTACGGGTTAGGATTAGGGGACGGGTGAGGGTCAGGCTTCGGGGAAGGGTTAGGGTTAGGGTTCGGGCTAGGGTTAGGGTTAGGGGACGGGGACGGTTTAGGGTCCAGGTGAGGGTACGACAACGCTTTAGGGGGAGCGTACGTGTGAGGGCGCGGGTTAGTGTCAGCGTACGGGTTAGGATTAGGGGACGGGTGAGGGTCAGGCTTCGGGGAAGGGTTAGGGTTAGGGTTCGGTCTAGGGTTAGGGTTAGGGGACGGGGACGGTTTAGGGTCCAGGTGAGGGTACGACAACGCTTTAGGGAGAGCGTACGTGTGAGGGCGCGGGTTAGTGTCAGCGTACGGGTTAGGATTAGGGGATGGGTGAGGGTCAGGCTTCGGGGAAGGGTTAGGGTTAGGGTTCGGGCTAGGGTTAGGGTAGGGGACGGGGACGGTTTAGGGTCCAGGTGAGGGTACGACAACGCTTTAGGGGGAGCGTACGTGTGAGGGCGCGGGTTAGTGTCAGCGTACGGGTTAGGATTAGGGGACGGGTGAGGGTCAGGCTTCGGGGAAGGGTTAGGGTTAGGGTTCGGGCTAGGGTTAGGGTTGGGGACGGGGACGGTTTAGGGTCCAGGTGAGGGTACGACAACGCTTTAGGGGGAGCGTACGTGTGAGGGCGCGGGTTAGTGTCAGCGTACGGGTTAGGATTAGGGGACGGGTGAGGGTCAGGCTTCGGGGAAGGGTTAGGGTTAGGGTTCGGGCTAGGGTTAGGGTTAGGGGACGGGGACGGTTTAGGGTCCAGGTGAGGGTACAACAACGCTGTAGGGGGAGCGTACGTGTGAGGGCGCGGGTTAGTTTCAGCGTACGGGTTAGGATTAGGGGACGGGTGAGGGTCAGGCTTCGGGGAAGGGTTAGGGTTAGGGTTCGGGCTAGGGTTAGGGTTAGGAAACGGGGACGGTTTAGGGTCCAGGTGAGGGTACGACAACGCTGTAGGGGGAGCGTACGTGTGAGGGCGCGGGTTAGTGTCAGCGTACGGGTTAGGATTAGGGGACGGGTGAGGGTCAGGCTTCGGGGAAGGGTTAGGGTTAGGGTTCGGGCTAGGGTTAGGGTTAGGGGACGGGGACGGTTTAGGGTCCAGGTGAGTGTACGACAACGCTTTAGGGGGAGCGTACGTGTGAGGGCGTGGGTTAGGGTCAGCGTACGGGTTAGGATTAGGGGACGTGTGAGGGTCAGGCTCCGGGGAAGGGTTAGGGTTAGGGTTCGGGCTAGGGTTAGGATTAGGGGACGGGGACGGTTTAGGGTCCAGGTGAGGGTACGACAACGCTTTAGGGGGAGCGTACGTGTGAGGTCGAGGGTTAGTGTCAGCGTACGGGTTAGGATTAGGGGACGGGTGAGGGTCAGGCTTCGGGGAAGGGTTAGGGTTAGGGTTCGGGCTAGGGTTAGGGTTAGGGGACGGGGAAGGTTTAGGGTCCAGGTGAGGGTACGACAACGCTTTAGGGGGAGCGTACGTGTGAGGGCGCGGGTTAGTGTCAGCGTACGGGTTAGGATTAGGGGACGGGTGAGGGTCAGGCTTCGGGGAAGGGTTAGGGTTAGGGTTCGGGCTAGGGTTAGGGTTAGGGGACGGGGACGGTTTAGGGTCCAGGTGAGGGTACGACAACGCTTTAGGGGAAGCGTACGTGTGAGGGCGCGGGTTAGTGTCAGCGTACGGGTTAGGATTAGGGGACGGGTGAGGGTCAGGCTTCGGGGAAGGGTTAGGGTTAGGGTTCAGGCTAGGGTTAGGGTTAGGAAACGGGGACGGTTTAGGGTCCAGGTGAGGGTACGACAACGTTGTAGGGGGAGCGTACGTGTGAGGGCGCGGGTCAGGGTCAGCGTACGGGTTAGGATTAGGGGACGTGTGAGGGTCAGGCTTCGGGGAAGGGATAGGGTTAGGGTTCGGGCTAGGGTTAGGGTTAGGGGACGGGGAAGGTTTAGGGTCCAGGTGAGGGTACGACAACACTTTAGGGGGAGCGTACGTGTGAGGGCGCGGGTTAGGGTGAGCGTACGGGTTAGGATTAGGGGACGGGTGAGGGTCAGGCTTCGGGGAAGGGTTAGGGTTAGGGTTCGGGCTAGGGTTAGGGTTAGGGGACGGGGACGGTTTAGGGTCCAGGTGAGGGTACGACAACGCTTTAGGGGGAGCGTACGTGTGAGGGCGCGGGTTAGTGTCAGCGTACGGGTTAGGATTAGGGGACGGGTGAGGGTCAGGCTTCGGGGAAGGGTTAGGGTTAGGGTTCGGGCTAGGGTTAGGGTTAGGGGACGGGGACGGTTTAGGGTCCAGGTGAGGGTACGACAACGCTTTAGGGGGAGCGTACGTGTGAGGGCGCGGGTTAGTTTCAGCGTACGGGTTAGGATTAGGGGACGGGTGAGGGTCAGGCTTCGGGGAAGGGTTAGGGTTAGGGTTCGGGCTAGGGTTAGGGTTAGGAAACGGGGACGGTTTAGGGTCCAGGTGAGGGTACGACAACGCTGTAGGGGGAGCGTACGTGTGAGGGCGCGGGTTAGTGTCAGCGTACGGGTTAGGATTAGGGGACGGGTGAGGGTCAGGCTTCGGGGAAGGGTTAGGGTTAGGGTTCGGGCTAGGGTTAGGTTTAGGGGACGGGGACGGTTTAGGGTCCAGGTGAGGGTACGACAACGCTTTAGGGGGAGCGTACGTGTCAGGGCGCGGGTTAGTGTCAGCGTACGGGTTAGGATTAGGGGACGGGTGAGGGTCAGGCTTCGGGGAAGGGTTAGGGTTAGGGTTCGGGCTAGGGTTAGGGTTAGGGGACGGGGACGGTTTAGGGTCCAGGTGAGTGTACGACAACGCTTTAGGGGGAGCGTACGTGTGAGGGCGTGGGTTAGGGTCAGCGTACGGGTTAGGATTAGGGGACGTGTGAGGGTCAGGCTCCGGGGAAGGGTTAGGGTTAGGGTTCGGGCTAGGGTTAGGATTAGGGGACGGGGACGGTTTAGGGTCCAGGTGAGGGTACGACAACGCTTTAGGGGGAGCGTACGTGTGAGGTCGAGGGTTAGTGTCAGCGTACGGGTTAGGATTAGGGGACGGGTGAGGGTCAGGCTTCGGGGAAGGGTTAGGGTTAGGGTTCGGGCTAGGGTTAGGGTTAGGGGACGGGGAAGGTTTAGGGTCCAGGTGAGGGTACGACAACGCTTTAGGGGGAGCGTACGTGTGAGGGCGCGGGTTAGTGTCAGCGTACGGGTTAGGATTAGGGGACGGGTGAGGGTCAGGCTTCGGGGAAGGGTTAGGGTTAGGGTTCGGGCTAGGGTTAGGGTTAGGGGACGGGGACGGTTTAGGGTCCAGGTGAGGGTACGACAACGCTTTAGGGGAAGCGTACGTGTGAGGGCGCGGGTTAGTGTCAGCGTACGGGTTAGGATTAGGGGACGGGTGAGGGTCAGGCTTCGGGGAAGGGTTAGGGTTAGGGTTCAGGCTAGGGTTAGGGTTAGGAAACGGGGACGGTTTAGGGTCCAGGTGAGGGTACGACAACGTTGTAGGGGGAGCGTACGTGTGAGGGCGCGGGTCAGGGTCAGCGTACGGGTTAGGATTAGGGGACGTGTGAGGGTCAGGCTTCGGGGAAGGGATAGGGTTAGGGTTCGGGCTAGGGTTAGGGTTAGGGGACGGGGAAGGTTTAGGGTCCAGGTGAGGGTACGACAACACTTTAGGGGGAGCGTACGTGTGAGGGCGCGGGTTAGGGTGAGCGTACGGGTTAGGATTAGGGGACGGGTGAGGGTCAGGCTTCGGGGAAGGGTTAGGGTTAGGGTTCGGGCTAGGGTTAGGGTTAGGGGACGGGGACGGTTTAGGGTCCAGGTGAGGGTACGACAACGCTTTAGGGGGAGCGTACGTGTGAGGGCGCGGGTTAGTGTCAGCGTACGGGTTAGGATTAGGGGACGGGTGAGGGTCAGGCTTCGGGGAAGGGTTAGGGTTAGGGTTCGGGCTAGGGTTAGGGTTAGGGGACGGGGACGGTTTAGGGTCCAGGTGAGGGTACGACAACGCTTTAGGGGGAGCGTACGTGTGAGGGCTTGGCTTAGTGTCAGCGTACGGGTTAGGATTAGGGGACGGGTGAGGGTCAGGCTTCGGGGAAGGGTTAGGGTTAGGGTTCGGGCTAGGGTTAGGGTTAGGGGACGGGGACGGTTTAGGGTCCAGGTGAGGGTACGACAACGCTTTAGGGGGAGCGTACGTGTGAGGGCGCGGGTTAGTGTCAGCGTACGGGTTAGGATTAGGGGACGGGTGAGGGTCAGGCTTCGGGGAAGGGTTAGGGTTAGGGTTCGGGCTAGGGTTAGGGTTAGGGTACGGGGACGGTTTAGGGTCCAGGTGAGGGTACGACAACGCTTTAGGGGGAGCGTACGTGTGAGGGCGCGGGTTAGTGTCAGCGTACGGGTTAGGATTAGGGGACGGGTGAGGGTCAGGCTTCGGGGAAGGGTTAGGGTTAGGGTTCGGGGTAGGGTTAGGGTTAGGAAACGGGGACGGTTTAGGGTCCAGGTGAGGGTACGACAACGTTGTAGGGGGAGCGTACGTGTGAGGGCGCGGGTTAGGGTCAGCGTACGGGTTAGGATTAGGGGACGTGTGAGGGTCAGGCTTCGCGGAAGGGTTAGGGTTAGGGTTCGGGCTAGGGTTAGGGTTAGGGGACGGGGAAGGTTTAGGGTCAAGGTGAGGGTACGACAACACTTTAGGGGGAGCGTACGTGTGAGGGCGCGGGTTAGGGTCAGCGTACGGGTTAGGATTAGGGGACGGGTGAGGGTCAGGCTTCGGGGAAGGGTTAGGGTTAGGGTTCGGGCTAGGGTTAGGGTTAGGGGACGGGGACGGTTTAGGGTCCAGGTGAGGGTTCGACAACGCTGTAGGGGGAGCGTACGTGTGAGGGCGCGGCTTAGTGTCAGCGAACGGGTTAGGATTAGGGGACGGGTGAGGGTCAGGCTTCGGGGAAGGGTTAGGTTTAGGGTTCGGGCTAGGGTTAGGGTTAGGGGACGGGGACGGTTTAGGGTCCAGGTGAGGGTACGACAACGCTTTAGGGGGAGCGTACGTGTGAGGGCGCGGGTTAGTGTCAGCGTACGGGTTAGGATTAGGGGACGGGTGAGGGTCAAGCTTCGGGGAAGGGTTAGGGTTAGGGTTCGGGCTAGGGTTAGGGTTAGGGGACGGGGACGGTTTAGGGTCCAGGTGAGGGTACGACAACGTTGTAGGGGGAGCGTACGTGCGAGGGCGCGGGTTAGTGTCAGCGTACGGGTTAGGATTAGGGGACGGGTGAGGGTCAGGCTTCAGGGAAGGGTTAGGGTTAGGGTTCGGGCTAGGGTTAGGGTTAGGGGACGGGGACGGTTTAGGGTCCAGGTGAGGTTACGACAACGCTTTAGGGGGAGCGTACGTGTGAGGGCGCGGCTTAGTGTCAGCGTACGGGTTAGGATTAGGGGACGGGTGAAGGTCAGGCTTCGGGGAAGGGTTAGGGTTAGGATTCGGGCTAGGGTTAGGGTTAGGGGACGGGGACGGTTTAGGGTCCAGGTGAGGGTACGACAACGCTTTAGGGGGAGCGTACGTGTGAGGGCGCGGGTTAGTGTCAGCGTACGGGTTAGGATTAGGGGACGGGTGAGGGTCAGGCTTCGGGGAAGGGTTAGGGTTAGGGTTCGGGCTAGGGTTAGGGTTAGGGTACGGGGACGGTTTAGGGTCCAGGTGAGGGTACGACAACGCTTTAGGGGGAGCGTACGTGTGAGGGCGCGGGTTAGTGTCAGCGTACGGGTTAGGATTAGGGGACGGGTGAGGGTCAGGCTTCGGGGAAGGGTTAGGGTTAGGGTTCGGGCTAGGGTTAGGGTTAGGGGACCGGGACGGTTTAGGGTCCAGGTGAGGGTACGACAACGCTTTAGGGGGAGCGTACGTGTGAGGGCGCAGGTTAGTGTCAGCGTACGGGTTAGGAATAGGGGACGGGTGAGGGTCAGGCTTCGGGGAAGGGTTAGGGTTAGGGTTCGGGCTAGGGTTAGGGTAGGGGACGGGGACGGTTTAGGGTCCAGGTGAGGGTACGACAACGCTTTAGGGGGAGCGTACGTGTGAGGGCGCGGGTTAGTGTCAGCGTACGGGTTAGGATTAGGGGACGGGTGAGGGTCAGGCTTCGGGGAAGGGTTAGGGTTAGGGTTCGGGCTAGGGTTAGGGTTAGGGGACGGGGACGGTTTAGGGTCCAGGTGAGGGTACGACAACGCTTTAGGGGGAGCGTACGTGTGAGGGCGCGGGTTAGTGTCAGCGTACGGGTTAGGATTAGGGGACGGGTGAGGGTCAGGCTTCGGGGAAGGGTTAGGGTTAGGGTTCGGGCTAGGGTTAGGGTTGGGGACGGGGACGGTTTAGGGTCCAGGTGAGGGTACGACAACGCTTTAGGGGGAGCGTACGTGTGAGGGCGCGGGTTAGTGTCAGCGTACGGGTTAGGATTAGGGGACGGGTGAGGGTCAGGCTTCGGGGAAGGGTTAGGGTTAGGGTTCGGGCTAGGGTTAGGGTTAGGGGACGGGGACGGTTTAGGGTCCAGGTGAGGGTACGACAACGCTGTAGGGGGAGCGTACGTGTGAGGGCGCGGGTTAGTTTCAGCGTACGGGTTAGGATTAGGGGACGGGTGAGGGTCAGGCTTCGGGGAAGGGTTAGGGTTAGGGTTCGGGCTAGGGTTAGGGTTAGGAAACGGGGACGGTTTAGGGTCCAGGTGAGGGTACGACAACGCTGTAGGGGGAGCGTACGTGTGAGGGCGCGGGTTAGTGTCAGCGTACGGGTTAGGATTAGGGGACGGGTGAGGGTCAGGCTTCGGGGAAGGGTTAGGGTTAGGGTTCGGGCTAGGGTTAGGTTTAGGGGACGGGGACGGTTTAGGGTCCAGGTGAGGGTACGACAACGCTTTAGGGGGAGCGTACGTGTCAGGGCGCGGGTTAGTGTCAGCGTACGGGTTAGGATTAGGGGACGGGTGAGGGTCAGGCTTCGGGGAAGGGTTAGGGTTAGGGTTCGGGCTAGGGTTAGGGTTAGGGGACGGGGACGGTTTAGGGTCCAGGTGAGTGTACGACAACGCTTTAGGGGGAGCGTACGTGTGAGGGCGTGGGTTAGGGTCAGCGTACGGGTTAGGATTAGGGGACGTGTGAGGGTCAGGCTCCGGGGAAGGGTTAGGGTTAGGGTTCGGGCTAGGGTTAGGATTAGGGGACGGGGACGGTTTAGGGTCCAGGTGAGGGTACGACAACGCTTTAGGGGGAGCGTACGTGTGAGGTCGAGGGTTAGTGTCAGCGTACGGGTTAGGATTAGGGGACGGGTGAGGGTCAGGCTTCGGGGAAGGGTTAGGGTTAGGGTTCGGGCTAGGGTTAGGGTTAGGGGACGGGGAAGGTTTAGGGTCCAGGTGAGGGTACGACAACGCTTTAGGGGGAGCGTACGTGTGAGTGCGCGGGTTAGTGTCAGCGTACGGGTTAGGATTAGGGGACGGGTGAGGGTCAGGCTTCGGGGAAGGGTTAGGGTTAGGGTTCGGGCTAGGGTTAGGGTTAGGGGACGGGGACGGTTTAGGGTCCAGGTGAGGGTACGACAACGCTTTAGGGGAAGCGTACGTGTGAGGGCGCGGGTTAGTGTCAGCGTACGGGTTAGGATTAGGGGACGGGTGAGGGTCAGGCTTCGGGGAAGGGTTAGGGTTAGGGTTCAGGCTAGGGTTAGGGTTAGGAAACGGGGACGGTTTAGGGTCCAGGTGAGGGTACGACAACGTTGTAGGGGGAGCGTACGTGTGAGGGCGCGGGTCAGGGTCAGCGTACGGGTTAGGATTAGGGGACGTGTGAGGGTCAGGCTTCGGGGAAGGGATAGGGTTAGGGTTCGGGCTAGGGTTAGGGTTAGGGGACGGGGAAGGTTTAGGGTCCAGGTGAGGGTACGACAACACTTTAGGGGGAGCGTACGTGTGAGGGCGCGGGTTAGGGTGAGCGTACGGGTTAGGATTAGGGGACGGGTGAGGGTCAGGCTTCGGGGAAGGGTTAGGGTTAGGGTTCGGGCTAGGGTTAGGGTTAGGGGACGGGGACGGTTTAGGGTCCAGGTGAGGGTACGACAACGCTTTAGGGGGAGCGTACGTGTGAGGGCGCGGGTTAGTGTCAGCGTACGGGTTAGGATTAGGGGACGGGT
Organism: Globicephala melas; assembly: GCF_963455315.2. Lineage (NCBI taxonomy): Eukaryota > Metazoa > Chordata > Mammalia > Artiodactyla > Delphinidae > Globicephala > Globicephala melas. Next base: position 11,526 of record NW_027207595.1, read on the forward strand.
GAGGGTCAGGCTTCGGGGAAGGGTTAGGGTTAGGGTTCGGGCTAGGGTTAGGGTTAGGGGACGGGGACGGTTTAGGGTCCAGGTGAGGGTACGACAACGCTTTAGGGGGAGCGTACGTGTGAGGGCGCGGGTTAGTGTCAGCGTACGGGTTTTGATTAGGGGACGGGTGAGGGTCAGGCTTCGGGGAAGGTTTAGGGTTAGGGTTCGGGCTAGGGTTAGGGTTAGGGGACGGGGACGGTTTAGGGTCCAGGTGAGGGTACGACAACGCTTTAGGGGGAGCGTACGTGTGAGGGCTTGGCTTAGTGTCAGCGTACGGGTTAGGATTAGGGGACGGGTGAGGGTCAGGCTTCGGGGAAGGGTTAGGGTTAGGGTTCGGGCTAGGGTTAGGGTTAGGGGACGGGGACGGTTTAGGGTCCAGGTGAGGGTACGACAACGCTTTAGGGGGAGCGTACGTGTGAGGGCGCGGGTTAGTGTCAGCGTACGGGTTAGGATTAGGGGACGGGTGAGGGTCAGGCTTCGGGGAAGGGTTAGGGTTAGGGTTCGGGCTAGGGTTAGGGTTAGGAAACGGGGACGGTTTAGGGTCCAGGTGAGGGTACGACAACGTTGTAGGGGGAGCGTAAGTGTGAGGGCGCGGGTTAGGGTCAGCGTACGGGTTAGGATTAGGGGACGTGTGAGGGTCAGGCTTCGCGGAAGGGTTAGGGTTAGGGTTCGGGCTAGGGTTAGGGTTAGGGGACGGGGAAGGTTTAGGGTCAAGGTGAGGGTACGACAACACTTTAGGGGGAGCATACGTGTGAGGGCGCGGGTTAGGGTCAGCGTACGGGTTAGGATTAGGGGCCGGGTGAGGGTCAGGCTTCGGGGAAGGGTTAGGGTTAGGGTTCGGGCTAGGGTTAGGGTTAGGGGACGGGGACGGTTTAGGGTCCAGGTGAGGGTTCGACAACGCTGTAGGGGGAGCGTACGTGTGAGGGCGCGGCTTAGTGTCAGCGAACGGGTTAGGATTAGGGGACGGGTGAGGGTCAGGCTTCGGGGAAGGGTTAGGGTTAGGGTTCGGGCTAGGGTTAGGGTTAGGGGACGGGGACGGTTTAGGGTCCAGGTGAGGGTACGACAACGCTTTAGGGGGAGCGTACGTGTGAGGGCGCGGGTTAGTGTCAGCGTACGGGTTAGGATTAGGGGACGGGTGAGGGTCAAGCTTCGGGGAAGGGTTAGGGTTAGGGTTCGGGCTAGGGTTAGGGTTAGGGGACGGGGACGGTTTAGGGTCCAGGTGAGGGTACGACAACGTTGTAGGGGGAGCGTACGTGCGAGGGCGCGGGTTAGTTTCAGCGTACGTGTTAGGATTAGGGGACGGGTGAGGGTCAGGCTTCAGGGAAGGGTTAGGGTTAGGGTTCGGGCTAGGGTTAGGGTTAGGGGACCGGGACGGTTTAGGGTCCAGGTGAGGGTACGACAACGCTTTAGGGGGAGCGTACGTGTGAGGGCGCGGGTTAGTGTCAGCGTACGGGTTAGGATTAGGGGACGGGTGAGGGTCAGGCTTCGGGGAAGGGTTAGGGTTAGGGTTCGGTCTAGGGTTAGGGTTAGGGGACGGGGACGGTTTAGGGTCCAGGTGAGGGTACGACAACGCTTTAGGGGGAGCGTACGTGTGAGGGCGCGGGTTAGTGTCAGCGTACGGGTTAGGATTAGGGGATGGGTGAGGGTCAGGCTTCGGGGAAGGGTTAGGGTTAGGGTTCGGGCTAGGGTTAGGGTAGGGGACGGGGACGGTTTAGGGTCCAGGTGAGGGTACGACAACGCTTTAGGGGGAGCGTACGTGTGAGGGCGCGGGTTAGTGTCAGCGTACGGGTTAGGATTAGGGGACGGGTGAGGGTCAGGCTTCGGGGAAGGGTTAGGGTTAGGGTTCGGGCTAGGGTTAGGGTTAGGGGACGGGGACGGTTTAGGGTCCAGGTGAGGGTACGACAACGCTTTAGGGGGAGCGTACGAGTGAGGGCGCGGGTTAGTGTCAGCGTACGGGTTAGGATTAGGGGACGGGTGAGGGTCAGGCTTCGGGGAAGGGTTAGGGTTAGGGTTCGGGCTAGGGTTAGGGTTGGGGACGGGGACGGTTTAGGGTCCAGGTGAGGGTACGACAACGCTTTAGGGGGAGCGTACGTGTGAGGGCGCGGGTTAGTGTCAGCGTACGGGTTAGGATTAGGGGACGGGTGAGGGTCAGGCTTCGGGGAAGGGTTAGGGTTAGGGTTCGGGCTAGGGTTAGGGTTAGGGGACGGGGACGGTTTAGGGTCCAGGTGAGGGTACGACAACGCTGTAGGGGGAGCGTACGTGTGAGGGCGCGGGTTAGTTTCAGCGTACGGGTTAGGATTAGGGGACGGGTGAGGGTCAGGCTTCGGGGAAGGGTTAGGGTTAGGGTTCGGGCTAGGGTTAGGGTTAGGGGACGGGGAAGGTTTAGGGTCCAGGTGAGGGTACGACAACGCTTTAGGGGGAGCGTACGTGTGAGTGCGCGGGTTAGTGTCAGCGTACGGGTTAGGATTAGGGGACGGGTGAGGGTCAGGCTTCGGGGAAGGGTTAGGGTTAGGGTTCGGGCTAGGGTTAGGGTTAGGGGACGGGGACGGTTTAGGGTCCAGGTGAGGGTACGACAACGCTTTAGGGGAAGCGTACGTGTGAGGGCGCGGGTTAGTGTCAGCGTACGGGTTAGGATTAGGGGACGGGTGAGGGTCAGGCTTCGGGGAAGGGTTAGGGTTAGGGTTCAGGCTAGGGTTAGGGTTAGGAAACGGGGACGGTTTAGGGTCCAGGTGAGGGTACGACAACGTTGTAGGGGGAGCGTACGTGTGAGGGCGCGGGTCAGGGTCAGCGTACGGGTTAGGATTAGGGGACGTGTGAGGGTCAGGCTTCGGGGAAGGGATAGGGTTAGGGTTCGGGCTAGGGTTAGGGTTAGGGGACGGGGAAGGTTTAGGGTCCAGGTGAGGATACGACAACACTTTAGGGGGAGCGTACGTGTGAGGGCGCGGGTTAGGGTGAGCGTACGGGTTAGGATTAGGGGACGGGTGAGGGTCAGGCTTCGGGGAAGGGTTAGGGTTAGGGTTCGGGCTAGGGTTAGGGTTAGGGGACGGGGACGGTTTAGGGTCCAGGTGAGGGTACGACAACGCTTTAGGGGGAGCGTACGTGTGAGGGCGCGGGTTAGTGTCAGCGTACGGGTTAGGATTAGGGGACGGGTGAGGGTCAGGCTTCGGGGAAGGGTTAGGGTTAGGGTTCGGGCTAGGGTTAGGGTTAGGGGACGGGGACGGTTTAGGGTCCAGGTGAGGGTACGACAACGCTTTAGGGGGAGCGTACGTGTGAGGGCGCGGGTTAGTGTCAGCGTACGGGTTTTGATTAGGGGACGGGTGAGGGTCAGGCTTCGGGGAAGGTTTAGGGTTAGGGTTCGGGCTAGGGTTAGGGTTAGGGGACGGGGACGGTTTAGGGTCCAGGTGAGGGTACGACAACGCTTTAGGGGGAGCGTACGTGTGAGGGCTTGGCTTAGTGTCAGCGTACGGGTTAGGATTAGGGGACGGGTGAGGGTCAGGCTTCGGGGAAGGGTTAGGGTTAGGGTTCGGGCTAGGGTTAGGGTTAGGGGACGGGGACGGTTTAGGGTCCAGGTGAGGGTACGACAACGCTTTAGGGGGAGCGTACGTGTGAGGGCGCGGGTTAGTGTCAGCGTACGGGTTAGGATTAGGGGACGGGTGAGGGTCAGGCTTCGGGGAAGGGTTAGGGTTAGGGTTCGGGCTAGGGTTAGGGTTAGGAAACGGGGACGGTTTAGGGTCCAGGTGAGGGTACGACAACGTTGTAGGGGGAGCGTAAGTGTGAGGGCGCGGGTTAGGGTCAGCGTACGGGTTAGGATTAGGGGACGTGTGAGGGTCAGGCTTCGCGGAAGGGTTAGGGTTAGGGTTCGGGCTAGGGTTAGGGTTAGGGGACGGGGAAGGTTTAGGGTCAAGGTGAGGGTACGACAACACTTTAGGGGGAGCATACGTGTGAGGGCGCGGGTTAGGGTCAGCGTACGGGTTAGGATTAGGGGACGGGTGAGGGTCAGGCTTCGGGGAAGGGTTAGGGTTAGGGTTCGGGCTAGGGTTAGGGTTAGGGGACGGGGACGGTTTAGGGTCCAGGTGAGGGTTCGACAACGCTGTAGGGGGAGCGTACGTGTGAGGGCGCGGCTTAGTGTCAGCGAACGGGTTAGGATTAGGGGACGGGTGAGGGTCAGGCTTCGGGGAAGGGTTAGGGTTAGGGTTCGGGCTAGGGTTAGGGTTAGGGGACGGGGACGGTTTAGGGTCCAGGTGAGGGTACGACAACGCTTTAGGGGGAGCGTACGTGTGAGGGCGCGGGTTAGTGTCAGCGTACGGGTTAGGATTAGGGGACGGGTGAGGGTCAAGCTTCGGGGAAGGGTTAGGGTTAGGGTTCGGGCTAGGGTTAGGGTTAGGGGACGGGGACGGTTTAGGGTCCAGGTGAGGGTACGACAACGTTGTAGGGGGAGCGTACGTGCGAGGGCGCGGGTTAGTTTCAGCGTACGTGTTAGGATTAGGGGACGGGTGAGGGTCAGGCTTCAGGGAAGGGTTAGGGTTAGGGTTCGGGCTAGGGTTAGGGTTAGGGGACCGGGATGGTTTAGGGTCCAGGTGAGGGTACGACAACGCTTTAGGGGGAGCGTACGTGTGAGGGCGCGGGTTAGTGTCAGCGTACGGGTTAGGATTAGGGGACGGGTGAGGGTCAGGCTTCGGGGAAGGGTTAGGGTTAGGGTTCGGTCTAGGGTTAGGGTTAGGGGACGGGGACGGTTTAGGGTCCAGGTGAGGGTACGACAACGCTTTAGGGGGAGCGTACGTGTGAGGGCGCGGGTTAGTGTCAGCGTACGGGTTAGGATTAGGGGATGGGTGAGGGTCAGGCTTCGGGGAAGGGTTAGGGTTAGGGTTCGGGCTAGGGTTAGGGTAGGGGACGGGGACGGTTTAGGGTCCAGGTGAGGGTACGACAACGCTTTAGGGGGAGCGTACGTGTGAGGGCGCGGGTTAGTGTCAGCGTACGGGTTAGGATTAGGGGACGGGTGAGGGTCAGGCTTCGGGGAAGGGTTAGGGTTAGGGTTCGGGCTAGGGTTAGGGTTAGGGGACGGGGACGGTTTAGGGTCCAGGTGAGGGTACGACAACGCTTTAGGGGGAGCGTACGAGTGAGGGCGCGGGTTAGTGTCAGCGTACGGGTTAGGATTAGGGGACGGGTGAGGGTCAGGCTTCGGGGAAGGGTTAGGGTTAGGGTTCGGGCTAGGGTTAGGGTTGGGGACGGGGACGGTTTAGGGTCCAGGTGAGGGTACGACAACGCTTTAGGGGGAGCGTACGTGTGAGGGCGCGGGTTAGTGTCAGCGTACGGGTTAGGATTAGGGGACGGGTGAGGGTCAGGCTTCGGGGAAGGGTTAGGGTTAGGGTTCGGGCTAGGGTTAGGGTTAGGGGACGGGGACGGTTTAGGGTCCAGGTGAGGGTACGACAACGCTGTAGGGGGAGCGTACGTGTGAGGGCGCGGGTTAGTTTCAGCGTACGGGTTAGGATTAGGGGACGGGTGAGGGTCAGGCTTCGGGGAAGGGTTAGGGTTAGGGTTCGGGCTAGGGTTAGGGTTAGGAAACGGGGACGGTTTAGGGTCCAGGTGAGGGTACGACAACGCTGTAGGGGGAGCGTACGTGTGAGGGCGCGGGTTAGTGTCAGCGTACGGGTTAGGATTAGGGGACGGGTGAGGGTCAGGCTTCGGGGAAGGGTTAGGGTTAGGGTTCGGGCTAGGGTTAGGTTTAGGGGACGGGGACGGTTTAGGGTCCAGGTGAGGGTACGACAACGCTTTAGGGGGAGCGTACGTGTCAGGGCGCGGGTTAGTGTCAGCGTACGGGTTAGGATTAGGGGACGGGTGAGGGTCAGGCTTCGGGGAAGGGTTAGGGTTAGGGTTCGGGCTAGGGTTAGGGTTAGGGGACGGGGACGGTTTAGGGTCCAGGTGAGTGTACGACAACGCTTTAGGGGGAGCGTACGTGTGAGGGCGTGGGTTAGGGTCAGCGTACGGGTTAGGATTAGGGGACGTGTGAGGGTCAGGCTCCGGGGAAGGGTTAGGGTTAGGGTTCGGGCTAGGGTTAGGATTAGGGGACGGGGACGGTTTAGGGGCCAGGTGAGGGTACGACAACGCTTTAGGGGGAGCGTACGTGTGAGGTCGAGGGTTAGTGTCAGCGTACGGGTTAGGATTAGGGGACGGGTGAGGGTCAGGCTTCGGGGAAGGGTTAGGGTTAGGGTTCGGGCTAGGGTTAGGGTTAGGGGACGGGGAAGGTTTAGGGTCCAGGTGAGGGTACGACAACGCTTTAGGGGGAGCGTACGTGTGAGGGCGCGGGTTAGTGTCAGCGTACGGGTTAGGATTAGGGGACGGGTGAGGGTCAGGCTTCGGGGAAGGGTTAGGGTTAGGGTTCGGGCTAGGGTTAGGGTTAGGGGACGGGGACGGTTTAGGGTCCAGGTGAGGGTACGACAACGCTTTAGGGGAAGCGTACGTGTGAGGGCGCGGGTTAGTGTCAGCGTACGGGTTAGGATTAGGGGACGGGTGAGGGTCAGGCTTCGGGGAAGGGTTAGGGTTAGGGTTCAGGCTAGGGTTAGGGTTAGGAAACGGGGACGGTTTAGGGTCCAGGTGAGGGTACGACAACGTTGTAGGGGGAGCGTACGTGTGAGGGCGCGGGTCAGGGTCAGCGTACGGGTTAGGATTAGGGGACGTGTGAGGGTCAGGCTTCGGGGAAGGGATAGGGTTAGGGTTCGGGCTAGGGTTAGGGTTAGGGGACGGGGAAGGTTTAGGGTCCAGGTGAGGGTACGACAACACTTTAGGGGGAGCGTACGTGTGAGGGCGCGGGTTAGGGTGAGCGTACGGGTTAGGATTAGGGGACGGGTGAGGGTCAGGCTTCGGGGAAGGGTTAGGGTTAGGGTTCGGGCTAGGGTTAGGGTTAGGGGACGGGGACGGTTTAGGGTCCAGGTGAGGGTACGACAACGCTTTAGGGGGAGCGTACGTGTGAGGGCGCGGGTTAGTGTCAGCGTACGGGTTAGGATTAGGGGACGGGTGAGGGTCAGGCTTCGGGGAAGGGTTAGGGTTAGGGTTCGGGCTAGGGTTAGGGTTAGGGGACGGGGACGGTTTAGGGTCCAGGTGAGGGTACGACAACGCTTTAGGGGGAGCGTACGTGTGAGGGCGCGGGTTAGTGTCAGCGTACGGGTTTTGATTAGGGGACGGGTGAGGGTCAGGCTTCGGGGAAGGTTTAGGGGTAGGGTTCGGGCTAGGGTTAGGGTTAGGGGACGGGGACGGTTTAGGGTCCAGGTGAGGGTACGACAACGCTTTAGGGGGAGCGTACGTGTGAGGGCTTGGCTTAGTGTCAGCGTACGGGTTAGGATTAGGGGACGGGTGAGGGTCAGGCTTCGGGGAAGGGTTAGGGTTAGGGTTCGGGCTAGGGTTAGGGTTAGGGGACGGGGACGGTTTAGGGTCCAGGTGAGGGTACGACAACGCTTTAGGGGGAGCGTACGTGTGAGGGCGCGGGTTAGTGTCAGCGTACGGGTTAGGATTAGGGGACGGGTGAGGGTCAGGCTTCGGGGAAGGGTTAGGGTTAGGGTTCGGGCTAGGGTTAGGGTTAGGGGACGGGGACGGTTTAGGGTCCAGGTGAGGGTACGACAACGCTTTAGGGGGAGCGTACGTGTGAGGGCGCGGGTTAGTGTCAGCGTACGGGTTAGGATTAGGGGACGGGTGAGGGTCAGGCTTCGGGGAAGGGTTAGGGTTAGGGTTCGGGGTAGGGTTAGGGTTAGGAAACGGGGACGGTTTAGGGTCCAGGTGAGGGTACGACAACGTTGTAGGGGGAGCGTACGTGTGAGGGCGCGGGTTAGGGTCAGCGTACGGGTTAGGATTAGGGGACGTGTGAGGGTCAGGCTTCGCGGAAGGGTTAGGGTTAGGGTTCGGGCTAGGGTTAGGGTTAGGGGACGGGGAAGGTTTAGGGTCAAGGTGAGGGTACGACAACACTTTAGGGGGAGCGTACGTGTGAGGGCGCGGGTTAGGGTCAGCGTACGGGTTAGGATTAGGGGACGGGTGAGGGTCAGGCTTCGGGGAAGGGTTAGGGTTAGGGTTCGGGCTAGGGTTAGGGTTAGGGGACGGGGACGGTTTAGGGTCCAGGTGAGGGTTCGACAACGCTGTAGGGGGAGCGTACGTGTGAGGGCGCGGCTTAGTGTCAGCGAACGGGTTAGGATTAGGGGACGGGTGAGGGTCAGGCTTCGGGGAAGGGTTAGGTTTAGGGTTCGGGCTAGGGTTAGGGTTAGGGGACGGGGACGGTTTAGGGTCCAGGTGAGGGTACGACAACGCTTTAGGGGGAGCGTACGTGTGAGGGCGCGGGTTAGTGTCAGCGTACGGGTTAGGATTAGGGGACGGGTGAGGGTCAAGCTTCGGGGAAGGGTTAGGGTTAGGGTTCGGGCTAGGGTTAGGGTTAGGGGACGGGGACGGTTTAGGGTCCAGGTGAGGGTACGACAACGTTGTAGGGGGAGCGTACGTGCGAGGGCGCGGGTTAGTGTCAGCGTACGGGTTAGGATTAGGGGACGGGTGAGGGTCAGGCTTCAGGGAAGGGTTAGGGTTAGGGTTCGGGCTAGGGTTAGGGTTAGGGGACGGGGACGGTTTAGGGTCCAGGTGAGGTTACGACAACGCTTTAGGGGGAGCGTACGTGTGAGGGCGCGGCTTAGTGTCAGCGTACGGGTTAGGATTAGGGGACGGGTGAAGGTCAGGCTTCGGGGAAGGGTTAGGGTTAGGGTTCGGGCTAGGGTTAGGGTTAGGGGACGGGGACGGTTTAGGGTCCAGGTGAGGGTACGACAACGCTTTAGGGGGAGCGTACGTGTGAGGGCGCGGGTTAGTGTCAGCGTACGGGTTAGGATTAGGGGACGGGTGAGGGTCAGGCTTCGGGGAAGGGTTAGGGTTAGGGTTCGGGCTAGGGTTAGGGTTAGGGTACGGGGACGGTTTAGGGTCCAGGTGAGGGTACGACAACGCTTTAGGGGGAGCGTACGTGTGAGGGCGCGGGTTAGTGTCAGCGTACGGGTTAGGATTAGGGGACGGGTGAGGGTCAGGCTTCGGGGAAGGGTTAGGGTTAGGGTTCGGGCTAGGGTTAGGGTTAGGGGACGGGGACGGTTTAGGGTCCAGGTGAGGGTACGACAACGCTTTAGGGGGAGCGTACGTGTGAGGGCGCGGGTTAGTGTCAGCGTACGGGTTAGGATTAGGGGACGGGTGAGGGTCAGGCTTCGGGGAAGGGTTAGGGTTAGGGTTCGGGCTAGGGTTAGGGTTGGGGACGGGGACGGTTTAGGGTCCAGGTGAGGGTACGACAACGCTTTAGGGGGAGCGTACGTGTGAGGGCGCGGGTTAGTGTCAGCGTACGGGTTAGGATTAGGGGACGGGTGAGGGTCAGGCTTCGGGGAAGGGTTAGGGTTAGGGTTCGGGCTAGGGTTAGGGTTAGGGGACGGGGACGGTTTAGGGTCCAGGTGAGGGTACGACAACGCTGTAGGGGGAGCGTACGTGTGAGGGCGCGGGTTAGTTTCAGCGTACGGGTTAGGATTAGGGGACGGGTGAGGGTCAGGCTTCGGGGAAGGGTTAGGGTTAGGGTTCGGGCTAGGGTTAGGGTTAGGAAACGGGGACGGTTTAGGGTCCAGGTGAGGGTACGACAACGCTGTAGGGGGAGCGTACGTGTGAGGGCGCGGGTTAGTGTCAGCGTACGGGTTAGGATTAGGGGACGGGTGAGGGTCAGGCTTCGGGGAAGGGTTAGGGTTAGGGTTCGGGCTAGGGTTAGGTTTAGGGGACGGGGACGGTTTAGGGTCCAGGTGAGGGTACGACAACGCTTTAGGGGGAGCGTACGTGTCAGGGCGCGGGTTAGTGTCAGCGTACGGGTTAGGATTAGGGGACGGGTGAGGGTCAGGCTTCGGGGAAGGGTTAGGGTTAGGGTTCGGGCTAGGGTTAGGGTTAGGGGACGGGGACGGTTTAGGGTCCAGGTGAGTGTACGACAACGCTTTAGGGGGAGCGTACGTGTGAGGGCGTGGGTTAGGGTCAGCGTACGGGTTAGGATTAGGGGACGTGTGAGGGTCAGGCTCCGGGGAAGGGTTAGGGTTAGGGTTCGGGCTAGGGTTAGGATTAGGGGACGGGGACGGTTTAGGGTCCAGGTGAGGGTACGACAACGCTTTAGGGGGAGCGTACGTGTGAGGTCGAGGGTTAGTGTCAGCGTACGGGTTAGGATTAGGGGACGGGTGAGGGTCAGGCTTCGGGGAAGGGTTAGGGTTAGGGTTCGGGCTAGGGTTAGGGTTAGGGGACGGGGAAGGTTTAGGGTCCAGGTGAGGGTACGACAACGCTTTAGGGGGAGCGTACGTGTGAGGGCGCGGGTTAGTGTCAGCGTACGGGTTAGGATTAGGGGACGGGTGAGGGTCAGGCTTCGGGGAAGGGTTAGGGTTAGGGTTCGGGCTAGGGTTAGGGTTAGGGGACGGGGACGGTTTAGGGTCCAGGTGAGGGTACGACAACGCTTTAGGGGAAGCGTACGTGTGAGGGCGCGGGTTAGTGTCAGCGTACGGGTTAGGATTAGGGGACGGGTGAGGGTCAGGCTTCGGGGAAGGGTTAGGGTTAGGGTTCAGGCTAGGGTTAGGGTTAGGAAACGGGGACGGTTTAGGGTCCAGGTGAGGGTACGACAACGTTGTAGGGGGAGCGTACGTGCGAGGGCGCGGGTTAGTTTCAGCGTACGTGTTAGGATTAGGGGACGGGTGAGGGTCAGGCTTCAGGGAAGGGTTAGGGTTAGGGTTCGGGCTAGGGTTAGGGTTAGGGGACCGGGACGGTTTAGGGTCCAGGTGAGGGTACGACAACGTTTTAGGGGGAGCGTACGTGTGAGGGCGCGGGTTAGGGTCAGCGTACGGGTTAGGATTAGGGGACGGGTGAGGGTCAGGCTTCGGGGAAGGGTTAGGGTTAGGGTTCGGGCTAGGGTTAGGGTTAGGGGACGGGGACGATTTAGGGTCCAGGTGAGGGTACCACAACGCTTTAGGGGGAGCGTACGTGTGAGGGCGCGGGTTAGTGTCAGCGTACGGGTTAGGATTGGGGACGGGTGAGGGTCAGTCTTCGGGGAAGGGTTAGGGTTAGGGTTCGGGCTAGGGTTAGGGTTAGGGCACGGGGACGGTTTAGGGTCCAGGTGAGGGTACGACAACGCTTTAGGGGGAGCGTACGTGTGAGGGCGCGGGTTAGTGTCAGCGTACGGGTTAGGATTAGGGGACGGGTGAGGGTCAGGCTTCGGGGAAGGGTTAGGGTTAGGGTTCGGGCTAGGGTTAGGGTTAGGGGACGGGGACGGTTTAGGGTCCAGGTGAGGGTTCGACAACGCTTTAGGGGGAGCGTACGTGTGAGGGCGTGGCTTAGTGTCAGCGAACGGGTTAGGATTAGGGGACGGATGAGGGTCAGGCTTCGGGGAAGGGTTAGGGTTAGGGTTCGGGCTAGGGTTAGGGTTAGGGGACGGGGACGGTTTAGGGTCCAGGTGAGGGTACGACAACGCTTTAGGGGGAGCGTACGTGTGAGGGCGCAGGTTAGTGTCAGCGTACGGGTTAGGATTAGGGGACGGGTGAGGGTCAGGCTTCGGGGAAGGGTTAGGGTTAGGGTTCGGGCTAGGGTTAGGGGACGGGGACGGGGACGGTTTAGGGTCCAGGTGAGGGTACGACAACGTTTTAGGGGGAGCGTACGTGTGAGGGCGCGGGTTAGGGTCAGCGTACGGGTTAGGATTAGGGGACGGGTGAGGGTCAGGCTTCGGGGAAGGGTTAGGGTTAGGGTTCGGGCTAGGGTTAGGGTTAGGGGACGGGGAAGGTTTAGGGTCCACTTGAGGGTACGACAACGCTTTAGGGGGAGCGTACGTGTGAGGGCGCGGGTTAGTGTCAGCGTACGGGTTAGGATTAGGGGACGGGTGAGGGTCAGGCTTCGGGGAAGGGTTAGGGTTAGGGTTCGGGCTAGGGTTAGGTTTAGGGGACGGGGACGGTTTAGGGTCCAGGTGAGGGTATGACAACGCTTTAGGGGGAGCATACGTGTGAGGGCGCGGGTTAGTGTCAGCGTACGGGTTAGGATTAGGGGACGGGTGAGGGTCAGGCTTCGGGGAATTGTTAGGGTTAGGGTTCGGGCTAGGGTTAGGGTTAGGAAACGGGGACGGTTTAGGGTCCAGGTGAGGGTACGACAACGTTGTAGGGGGAGCGTACGTGTGAGGGCGCGGGTTAGGGTCAGCGTACGGGTTAGGATTAGGGGACGTGTGAGGGTCAGGCTTCGCGGAAGGGTTAGGGTTAGGGTTCGGGCTAGGGTTAGGGTTAGGGGACGGGGAAGGTTTAGGGTCCACTTGAGGGTACGACAACGCTTTAGGGGGAGCGTACGTGTGAGGGCGCGGGTTAGTGTCAGCGTACGGGTTAGGATTAGGGGACGGGTGAGGGTCAGGCTTCGGGGAAGGGTTAGGGTTAGGGTTCGGGCTAGGGTTAGGTATAGGGGACGGGGACGGTTTAGGGTCCAGGTGAGGGTACGACAACGCTTTAGGGGGAGCATACGTGTGAGGGAGCGGGTTAGTGTCAGCGTACGGGTTAGGATTAGGGGACGGGTGAGGGTCAGGCTTCGGGGAATTGTTAGGGTTAGGGTTCGGGCTAGGGTTAGGGTTAGGAAACGGGGACGGTTTAGGGTCCAGGTGAGGGTACGACAACGTTGTAGGGGGAGCGTACGTGTGAGGGCGCGGGTTAGGGTCAGCGTACGGGTTAGGATTAGGGGACGTGTGAGGGTCAGGCTTCGCGGAAGGGTTAGGGTTAGGGTTCGGGCTAGGGTTAGGGTTAGGGGACGGGGAAGGTTTAGGGTCAAGGTGAGTGTACGACAACACTTTAGGGGGAGCGTACGTGTGAGGGCGCGGGTTAGGGTCAGCGTACGGGTTAGGATTAGGGGACGGGTGAGGGTCAGGCTTCGGGGAAGGGTTAGGGTTAGGGTTCGGGCTAGGGTTAGGGTTAGGGGACGGGGACGATTTAGGGTCCAGGTGAGGGTACGACAACGCTTTAGGGGGAGCGTACGTGTGAGGGCGCGGGTTAGTGTCAGCGTACGGGTTAGGATTAGGGGACGGGTGAGGGTCAGGCTTCGGGGAAGGGTTAGGGTTAGGGTTCGGGCTAGGGTTAGGGTTAGGGGACGGGGACGGTTTAGGGTCAAGGTGAGGGTTCGACAACGCTGTAGGGGGAGCGTACGTGTGAGGGCGCGGCTTAGTGTCAGCGAACGGGTTAGGATTAGGGGACGGGTGAGGGTCAGGCTTCGGGGAAGGGTTAGGGTTAGGGTTCGGGCTAGGGTTAGGGTTAGGGGACGGGGACGGTTTAGGGTCCAGGTGAGGGTACGACAACGCTTTAGGGGGAGCGTACGTGTGAGGGCGCGGGTTAGTGTCAGCGTACGGGTTAGGATTAGGGGACGGGTGAGGGTCAAGCTTCGGGGAAGGGTTAGGGTTAGGGTTCGGGCTAGGGTTAGGGTTAGGGGACGGGGACGGTTTAGGGTCCAGGTGAGGGTACGACAACGTTGTAGGGGGAGCGTACGTGCGAGGGCGTGGGTTAGTGTCAGCGTACGGGTTAGGATTAGGGGACGGGTGAGGGTCAGGCTTCAGGGAAGGGTTAGGGTTAGGGTTCGGGCTAGGGTTAGGGTTAGGGGACGGGGACGGTTTAGGGTCCAGGTGAGGTTACGACAACGCTTTAGGGGGAGCGTACGTGTGAGGGCGCGGCTTAGTGTCAGCGTACGGGTTAGGATTAGGGGACGGGTGAAGGTCAGGCTTCGGGGAAGGGTTAGGGTTAGGGTTCGGGCTAGGGTTAGGGTTAGGGGACGGGGACGGTTTAGGGTCCAGGTGAGGGTACGACAACGCTTTAGGGGGAGCGTACGTGTGAGGGCGCGGGTTAGTGTCAGCGTACGGGTTAGGATTAGGGGACGGGTGAGGGTCAGGCTTCGGGGAAGGGTTAGGGTTAGGGTTCGGGCTAGGGTTAGGGTTAGGGTACGGGGACGGTTTAGGGTCCAGGTGAGGGCACGACAACGCTTTAGGGGGAGCGTACGTGTGAGGGCGCGGGTTAGTGTCAGCGTACGGGTTAGGATTAGGGGACGGGTGAGGGTCAGGCTTCGGGGAAGGGTTAGGGTTAGGGTTCGGGCTAGGGTTAGGGTTAGGGGACCGGGACGGTTTAGGGTCCAGGTGAGGGTACGACAACGCTTTAGGGGGAGCGTACGTGTGAGGGCGCAGGTTAGTGTCAGCGTACGGGTTAGGATTAGGGGACGGGTGAGGGTCAGGCTTCGGGGAAGGGTTAGGGTTAGGGTTCGGGCTAGGGTTAGGGTTAGGGGACGGGGACGATTTAGGGTCCAGGTGAGGGTACCACAACGCTTTAGGGGGAGCGTACGTGTGAGGGCGCGGGTTAGTGTCAGCGTACGGGTTAGAATTGGGGACGGGTGAGGGTCAGGCTTCGGGGAAGGGTTAGGGTTAGGGTTCGGGCTAGGGTTAGGGGACGGGGACGGGGACGGTTTAGGGTCCAGGTGAGGGTACGACAACGTTTTAGGGGGAGCGTACGTGTGAGGGCGCGGGTTAGGGTCAGCGTACGGGTTAGGATTAGGGGACGGGTGAGGGTCAGGCTTCGGGGAAGGGTTAGGGTTAGGGTTCGGGCTAGGGTTAGGGTTAGGGGACGGGGAAGGTTTAGGGTCCACTTGAGGGTACGACAACCCTTTAGGGGGAGCGTACGTGTGAGGGCGCGGGTTAGTGTCAGCGTACGGGTTAGGATTAGGGGACGGGTGAGGGTCAGGCTTCGGGGAAGGGTTAGGGTTAGGGTTCGGGCTAGGGTTAGGTTTAGGGGACGGGGACGGTTTAGGGTCCAGGTGAGGGTACGACAACGCTTTAGGGGGAGCATACGTGTGAGGGCGCGGGTTAGTGTCAGCGTACGGGTTAGGATTAGGGGACGGGTGAGGGTCAGGCTTCGGGGAATTGTTAGGGTTAGGGTTCGGGCTAGGGTTAGGGTTAGGAAACGGGGACGGTTTAGGGTCCAGGTGAGGGTACGACAACGTTGTAGGGGGAGCGTACGTGTGAGGGCGCGGGTTAGGGTCAGCGTACGGGTTAGGATTAGGGGACGTGTGAGGGTCAGGCTTCGCGGAAGGGTTAGGGTTAGGGTTCGGGCTACGGTTAGGGTTAGGGGACGGGGAAGGTTTAGGGTCCACTTGAGGGTACGACAACGCTTTAGGGGGAGCGTACGTGTGAGGGCGCGGGTTAGTGTCAGCGTACGGGTTAGGATTAGGGGACGGGTGAGGGTCAGGCTTCGGGGAAGGGTTAGGGTTAGGGTTCGGGCTAGGGTTAGGTTTAGGGGACGGGGACGGTTTAGGGTCCAGGTGAGGGTACGACAACGCTTTAGGGGGAGCATACGTGTGAGGGCGCGGGTTAGTGTCAGCGTACGGGTTAGGATTAGGGGACGGGTGAGGGTCAGGCTTCGGGGAATTGTTAGGGTTAGGGTTCGGGCTAGGGTTAGGGTTAGGAAACGGGGACGGTTTAGGGTCCAGGTGAGGGTACGACAACGTTGTAGGGGGAGCGTACGTGTGAGGGCGCGGGTTAGGGTCAGCGTACGGGTTAGGATTAGGGGACGTGTGAGGGTCAGGCTTCGCGGAAGGGTTAGGGTTAGGGTTCGGGCTAGGGTTAGGGTTAGGGGACGGGGAAGGTTTAGGGTCCAGGTGAGGGTACGACAACGCTTTAGGGGGAGCGTACGTGTGAGGGCGCGGGTTAGTGTCAGCGTACGGGTTAGGATTAGGGGACGGGTGAGGGTCAGGCTTCGGGGAAGGGTTAGGGTTAGGGTTCGGGCTAGGGTTAGGGTTAGGGGACGGGGACGGTTTAGGGTCCAGGTGAGGGTACGACAACGCTTTAGGGGAAGCGTACGTGTGAGGGCGCGGGTTAGTGTCAGCGTACGGGTTAGGATTAGGGGACGGGTGAGGGTCAGGCTTCGGGGAAGGGTTAGGGTTAGGGTTCAGGCTAGGGTTAGGGTTAGGAAACGGGGACGGTTTAGGGTCCAGGTGAGGGTACGACAACGTTGTAGGGGGAGCGTACGTGTGAGGGCGCGGGTCAGGGTCAGCGTACGGGTTAGGATTAGGGGACGTGTGAGGGTCAGGCTTCGGGGAAGGGATAGGGTTAGGGTTCGGGCTAGGGTTAGGGTTAGGGGACGGGGAAGGTTTAGGGTCCAGGTGAGGGTACGACAACACTTTAGGGGGAGCGTACGTGTGAGGGCGCGGGTTAGGGTGAGCGTACGGGTTAGGATTAGGGGACGGGTGAGGGTCAGGCTTCGGGGAAGGGTTAGGGTTAGGGTTCGGGCTAGGGTTAGGGTTAGGGGACGGGGACGGTTTAGGGTCCAGGTGAGGGTACGACAACGCTTTAGGGGGAGCGTACGTGTGAGGGCGCGGGTTAGTGTCAGCGTACGGGTTAGGATTAGGGGACGGGTGAGGGTCAGGCTTCGGGGAAGGGTTAGGGTTAGGGTTCGGGCTAGGGTTAGGGTTAGGGGACGGGGACGGTTTAGGGTCCAGGTGAGGGTACGACAACGCTTTAGGGGGAGCGTACGTGTGAGGGCGCGGGTTAGTGTCAGCGTACGGGTTTTGATTAGGGGACGGGTGAGGGTCAGGCTTCGGGGAAGGTTTAGGGTTAGGGTTCGGGCTAGGGTTAGGGTTAGGGGACGGGGACGGTTTAGGGTCCAGGTGAGGGTACGACAACGCTTTAGGGGGAGCGTACGTGTGAGGGCGCGGGTTAGTGTCAGCGTACGGGTTAGGATTAGGGGACGGGTGAGGGTCAGGCTTCGGGGAAGGGTTAGGGTTAGGGTTCGGGCTAGGGTTAGGGTTAGGAAACGGGGACGGTTTAGGGTCCAGGTGAGGGTACGACAACGTTGTAGGGGGAGCGTACGTGTGAGGGCGCGGGTTAGGGTCAGCGTACGGGTTAGGATTAGGGGACGTGTGAGGGTCAGGCTTCGCGGAAGGGTTAGGGTTAGGGTTCGGTCTAGGGTTAGGGTTAGGGGACGGGGAAGGTTTAGGGTCAAGGTGAGGGTATGACAACACTTTAGGGGGAGCATACGTGTGAGGGCGCGGGTTAGGGTCAGCGTACGGGTTAGGATTAGGGGACGGGTGAGGGTCAGGCTTCGGGGAAGGGTTAGGGTTAGGGTTCGGGCTAGGGTTAGGGTTAGGGGACGGGGACGGTTTAGGGTCCAGGTGAGGGTTCGACAACGCTGTAGGGGGAGCGTACGTGTGAGGGCGCGGCTTAGTGTCAGCGAACGGGTTAGGATTAGGGGACGGGTGAGGGTCAGGCTTCGGGGAAGGGTTAGGGTTAGGGTTCGGGCTAGGGTTAGGGTTAGGGGACGGGGACGGTTTAGGGTCCAGGTGAGGGTACGACAACGCTTTAGGGGGAGCGTACGTGTGAGGGCGCGGGTTAGTGTCAGCGTACGGGTTAGGATTAGGGGACGGGTGAGGGTCAAGCTTCGGGGAAGGGTTAGGGTTAGGGTTCGGGCTAGGGTTAGGGTTAGGGGACGGGGACGGTTTAGGGTCCAGGTGAGGGTACGACAACGTTGTAGGGGGAGCGTACGTTCGAGGGCGCGGGTTAGTTTCAGCGTACGTGTTAGGATTAGGGGACGGGTGAGGGTCAGGCTTCAGGGAAGGGTTAGGGTTAGGGTTCGGGCTAGGGTTAGGGTTAGGGGACCGGGACGGTTTAGGGTCCAGGTGAGGGTACGACAACGCTTTAGGGGGAGCGTACGTGTGAGGGCGCAGGTTAGTGTCAGCGTACGGGTTAGGATTAGGGGACGGGTGAGGGTCAGGCTTCGGGGAAGGGTTAGGGTTAGGGTTCGGGCTAGGGTTAGGGTTAGGGGACGGGGACGATTTAGGGTCCAGGTGAGGGTACCACAACGCTTTAGGGGGAGCGTACGTGTAAGGGCGCGGGTTAGTGTCAGCGTACGGGTTAGGATTGGGGACGGGTGAGGGTCAGGCTTCGGGGAAGGGTTAGGGTTAGGGTTCGGGCTAGGGTTAGGGTTAGGGGACGGGGACGGTTTAGGGTCCAGGTGAGGGTACGACAACGCTTTAGGGGGAGCGTACGTGTGAGGGCGCGGGTTAGTGTCAGCGTACGGGTTAGGATTAGGGGACGGGTGAGGGTCAGGCTTCGGGGAAGGGTTAGGTTTAGGGTTCGGGCTAGGGTTAGGGTTAGGGGACGGGGACGGTTTAGGGTCCAGGTGAGGGTTCGACAACGCTTTAGGGGGAGCGTACGTGTGAGGGCGTGGCTTAGTGTCAGCGAACGGGTTAGGATTAGGGGACGGATGAGGGTCAGGCTTCGGGGAAGGGTTAGGGTTAGGGTTCGGGCTAGGGTTAGGGTTAGGGGACGGGGACGGTTTAGGGTCCAGGTGAGGGTACGACAACGCTTTAGGGGGAGCGTACGTGTGAGGGCGCAGGTTAGTGTCAACGTACGGGTTAGGATTAGGGGACGGGTGAGGGTCAGGCTTCGGGGAAGGGTTAGGGTTAGGGTTCGGGCTAGGGTTAGGGGACGGGGACGGGGACGGTTTAGGGTCCAGGTGAGGGTACGACAACGTTTTAGGGGGAGCGTACGTGTGAGGGCGCGGGTTAGGGTCAGCGTACGGGTTAGGATTAGGGGACGGGTGAGGGTCAGGCTTCGGGGAAGGGTTAGGGTTAGGGTTCGGGCTAGGGTTAGGGTTAGGGGACGGGGAAGGTTTAGGGTCCACTTGAGGGTACGACAACGCTTTAGGGGGAGCGTACGTGTGAGGGCGCGGGTTAGTGTCAGCGTACGGGTTAGGATTAGGGGACGGGTGAGGGTCAGGCTTCGGGGAAGGGTTAGGGTTAGGGTTCGGGCTAGGGTTAGGTTTAGGGGACGGGGACGGTTTAGGGTCCAGGTGAGGGTATGACAACGCTTTAGGGGGAGCATACGTGTGAGGGCGCGGGTTAGTGTCAGCGTACGGGTTAGGATTAGGGGACGGGTGAGGGTCAGGCTTCGGGGAATTGTTAGGGTTAGGGTTCGGGCTAGGGT
Source organism: Globicephala melas (assembly GCF_963455315.2). Lineage (NCBI taxonomy): Eukaryota > Metazoa > Chordata > Mammalia > Artiodactyla > Delphinidae > Globicephala > Globicephala melas. The sequence goes on from NW_027207595.1 coordinate 30,550, forward strand.
TAGGGTTAGGAAACGGGGACGGTTTAGGGTCCAGGTGAGGGTACGACAACGTTGTAGGGGGAGCGTACGTGTGAGGGCGCGGGTTAGGGTCAGCGTACGGGTTAGGATTAGGGGACGTGTGAGGGTCAGGCTTCGCGGAAGGGTTAGGGTTAGGGTTCGGGCTAGGGTTAGGGTTAGGGGACGGGGAAGGTTTAGGGTCCACTTGAGGGTACGACAACGCTTGAGGGGGAGCGTACGTGTGAGGGCGCGGGTTAGTGTCAGCGTACGGGTTAGGATTAGGGGACGGGTGAGGGTCAGGCTTCGGGGAAGGGTTAGGGTTAGGGTTCGGGCTAGGGTTAGGTTTAGGGGACGGGGACGGTTTAGGGTCCAGGTGAGGGTACGACAACGCTTTAGGGGGAGCATACGTGTGAGGGCGCGGGTTAGTGTCAGCGTACGGGTTAGGATTAGGGGACGGGTGAGGGTCAGGCTTCGGGGAATTGTTAGGGTTAGGGTTCGGGCTAGGGTTAGGGTTAGGAAACGGGGACGGTTTAGGGTCCAGGTGAGGGTACGACAACGTTGTAGGGGGAGCGTACGTGTGAGGGCGCGGGTTAGGGTCAGCGTACGGGTTAGGATTAGGGGACGTGTGAGGGTCAGGCTTCGCGGAAGGGTTAGGGTTAGGGTTCGGGCTAGGGTTAGGGTTAGGGGACGGGGAAGGTTTAGGGTCAAGGTGAGTGTACGACAACACTTTAGGGGGAGCGTACGTGTGAGGGCGCGGGTTAGGGTCAGCGTACGGGTTAGGATTAGGGGACGGGTGAGGGTCAGGCTTCGGGGAAGGGTTAGGGTTAGGGTTCGGGCTAGGGTTAGGGTTAGGGGACGGGGACGATTTAGGGTCCAGGTGAGGGTACGACAACGCTTTAGGGGGAGCGTACGTGTGAGGGCGCGGGTTAGTGTCAGCGTACGGGTTAGGATTAGGGGACGGGTGAGGGTCAGGCTTCGGGGAAGTGTTAGGGTTAGGGTTCGGGCTAGGGTTAGGGTTAGGGGACGGGGACGGTTTAGGGTCAAGGTGAGGGTTCGACAACGCTGTAGGGGGAGCGTACGTGTGAGGGCGCGGCTTAGTGTCAGCGAACGGGTTAGGATTAGGGGACGGGTGAGGGTCAGGCTTCGGGGAAGGGTTAGGGTTAGGGTTCGGGCTAGGGTTAGGGTTAGGGGACGGGGACGGTTTAGGGTCCAGGTGAGGGTACGACAACGCTTTAGGGGGAGCGTACGTGTGAGGGCGCGGGTTAGTGTCAGCGTACGGGTTAGGATTAGGGGACGGGTGAGGGTCAAGCTTCGGGGAAGGGTTAGGGTTAGGGTTCGGGCTAGGGTTAGGGTTAGGGGACGGGGACGGTTTAGGGTCCAGGTGAGGGTACGACAACGTTGTAGGGGGAGCGTACGTGCGAGGGCGTGGGTTAGTGTCAGCGTACGGGTTAGGATTAGGGGACGGGTGAGGGTCAGGCTTCAGGGAAGGGTTAGGGTTAGGGTTCGGGCTAGGGTTAGGGTTAGGGGACGGGGACGGTTTAGGGTCCAGGTGAGGTTACGACAACGCTTTAGGGGGAGCGTACGTGTGAGGGCGCGGCTTAGTGTCAGCGTACGGGTTAGGATTAGGGGACGGGTGAAGGTCAGGCTTCGGGGAAGGGTTAGGTTTAGGGTTCGGGCTAGGGTTAGGGTTAGGGGACGGGGACGGTTTAGGGTCCAGGTGAGGGTACGACAACGCTTTAGGGGGAGCGTACGTGTGAGGGCGCGGGTTAGTGTCAGCGTACGGGTTAGGATTAGGGGACGGGTGAGGGTCAGGCTTCGGGGAAGGGTTAGGGTTAGGGTTCGGGCTAGGGTTAGGGTTAGGGTACGGGGACGGTTTAGGGTCCAGGTGAGGGTACGACAACACTTTAGGGGGAGCGTACGTGTGAGGGCGCGGGTTAGTGTCAGCGTACGGGTTAGGATTAGGGGACGGGTGAGGGTCAGGCTTCGGGGAAGGGTTAGGGTTAGGGTTCGGGCTAGGGTTAGGGTTAGGGGACCGGGACGGTTTAGGGTCCAGGTGAGGGTACGACAACGCTTTAGGGGGAGCGTACGTGTGAGGGCGCAGGTTAGTGTCAGCGTACGGGTTAGGATTAGGGGACGGGTGAGGGTCAGGCTTCGGGGAAGGGTTAGGGTTAGGGTTCGGGCTAGGGTTAGGGTTAGGGGACGGGGACGATTTAGGGTCCAGGTGAGGGTACCACAACGCTTTAGGGGGAGCGTACGTGTGAGGGCGCGGGTTAGTGTCAGCGTACGGGTTAGAATTGCGGACGGGTGAGGGTCAGGCTTCGGGGAAGGGTTAGGGTTAGGGTTCGGGCTAGGGTTAGGTTTAGGGGACGGGGACGGTTTAGGGTCCAGGTGAGGGTACGACAACGCTTTAGGGGGAGCGTACGTGTGAGGGCGCGGGTTAGTGTCAGCGTACGGGTTAGGATTAGGGGACGGGTGAGGGTCAGGCTTCGGGGAAGTGTTAGGGTTAGGGTTCGGGCTAGGGTTAGGGTTAGGGGACGGGGACGGTTTAGGGTCCAGGTGAGGGTTCGACAACGCTTTAGGGGGAGCGTACGTGTGAGGGCGTGGCTTAGTGTCAGCGAACGGGTTAGGATTAGGGGACGGATGAGGGTCAGGCTTCGGGGAAGGGTTAGGGTTAGGGTTCGGGCTAGGGTTAGGGTTAGGGGACGGGGACGGTTTAGGGTCCAGGTGAGGGTACGACAACGCTTTAGGGGGAGCGTACGTGTGAGGGCGCAGGTTAGTGTCAGCGTACGGGTTAGGATTAGGGGACGGGTGAGGGTCAGGCTTCGGGGAAGGGTTAGGGTTAGGGTTCGGGCTAGGGTTAGGGGACGGGGACGGGGACGGTTTAGGGTCCAGGTGAGGGTACGACAACGTTTTAGGGGGAGCGTACGTGTGAGGGCGCGGGTTAGGGTCAGCGTACGGGTTAGGATTAGGGGACGGGTGAGGGTCAGGCTTCGGGGAAGGGTTAGGGTTAGGGTTCGGGCTAGGGTTAGGGTTAGGGGACGGGGAAGGTTTAGGGTCCACTTGAGGGTACGACAACGCTTTAGGGGGAGCGTACGTGTGAGGGCGCGGGTTAGTGTCAGCGTACGGGTTAGGATTAGGGGACGGGTGAGGGTCAGGCTTCGGGGAAGGGTTAGGGTTAGGGTTCGGGCTAGGGTTAGGTTTAGGGGACGGGGACGGTTTAGGGTCCAGGTGAGGGTACGACAACGCTTTAGGGGGAGCATACGTGTGAGGGCGCGGGTTAGTGTCAGCGTACGGGTTAGGATTAGGGGACGGGTGAGGGTCAGGCTTCGGGGAATTGTTAGGGTTAGGGTTCGGGCTAGGGTTAGGGTTAGGAAACGGGGACGGTTTAGGGTCCAGTTGAGGGTACGACAACGTTGTAGGGGGAGCGTACGTGTGAGGGCGCGGGTTAGGGTCAGCGTACGGGTTAGGATTAGGGGACGTGTGAGGGTCAGGCTTCGCGGAAGGGTTAGGGTTAGGGTTCGGGCTAGGGTTAGGGTTAGGGGACGGGGAAGGTTTAGGGTCAAGGTGAGTGTACGACAACACTTTAGGGGGAGCGTACGTGTGAGGGCGCGGGTTAGGGTCAGCGTACGGGTTAGGATTAGGGGACGGGTGAGGGTCAGGCTTCGGGGAAGGGTTAGGGTTAGGGTTCGGGCTAGGGTTAGGGTTAGGGGACGGGGACGATTTAGGGTCCAGGTGAGGGTACGACAACGCTTTAGGGGGAGCGTACGTGTGAGGGCGCGGGTTAGTGTCAGCGTACGGGTTAGGATTAGGGGACGGGTGAGGGTCAGGCTTCGGGGAAGGGTTAGGGTTAGGGTTCGGGCTAGGGTTAGGGTTAGGGGACGGGGACGGTTTAGGGTCCAGGTGAGGGTACGACAACGCTTTAGGGGGAGCGTACGTGTGAGGGCGCGGGTTAGTGTCAGCGTACGGGTTAGGATTAGGGGACGGGTGAGGGTCAGGCTTTGGGGAAGGGTTAGGGTTAGGGTTCGGGCTAGGGTTAGGGTTAGGGGACGGGGACGGTTTAGGGTCCAGGTGAGGGTACGACAACGTTGTAGGGGGAGCGTACGTGCGAGGGCGCGGGTTAGTGTCAGCGTACGGGTTAGGATTAGGGGACGGGTGAGGGTCAGGCTTCGGGGAAGGGTTAGGGTTAGGGTTCGGGCTAGGGTTAGGGTTAGGGGACGGGGAAGGTTTAGGGTCCAGGTGAGGGTACGACAACGCTTTAGGGGGAGCGTACGTGTGAGGGCGCGGCTTAGTGTCAGCGTACGGGTTAGGATTAGGGGACGGGTGAGGGTCAGGCTTCGGGGAAGGGTTAGGGTTAGGGTTCGGGCTAGGGTTAGTGTTAGGGGACGGGGACGGTTTAGGGTCCAGGTGAGGGTACGACAACGCTTTAGGGGGAGCGTACGTGTGAGGGCGCGGGTTAGTGTCAGCGTACGGTTTAGGATTAGGCGACGGGTGAGGGTCAGGCTTCGGGGAAGGGTTAGGGTTAGGGTTCGGGCTAGGGTTAGGGTTAGGGGACGGGGACGGTTTAGGGTCCAGGTGAGGGTACGACAACGCTTTAGGGGGAGCGTACGTGTGAGGGCGCGGGTTAGTGTCAGCGTACGGGTTAGGATTAGGGGACGGGTGAGGGTCAGGTTTCGGGGAAGGGTTAGGGTTAGGGTTCGGGCTAGGGTTAGGGTTAGGGGACGGGGACGGTTTAGGGTCCATGTGAGGGTACGACAACGTTTTAGGGGGAGCGTACGTGTGAGGGCGCGGGTTAGGGTCAGCGTACGGGTTAGGATTAGGGGACGGGTGAGGGTCAGGCTTCGGGGAAGGGTTAGGGTTAGGGTTCGGGCTAGGGTTAGGGTTAGGGGACGGGGAAGGTTTAGGGTCCAGGTGAGGGTACGACAACGCTTTAGGGGGAGCGTACGTGTGAGGGCGAGGGTTAGCGTCAGCGTACGGGTTAGGATTAGGGGACGGGTGAGGGTCAGGCTTCGGGGAAGGGTTAGGGTTAGGGTTCGGGCTAGGGTTAGGGTTAGGGGACGGGGAAGGTTTAGGGTCCAGGTGAGGGTACGACAACGCTTTAGGGGGAGCGTACGTGTGAGGGCGCGGGTTAGTGTCAGCGTACGGGTTAGGATTAGGGGACGGGTGAGGGTCAGGCTCCGGGGAAGGGTTAGGGTTAGGGTTCGGGCTAGGGTTAGGGTTAGGGGACGGGGACGGTTTAGGGTCCAGGTGAGGGTACGACAACGCTTTAGGGGGAGCGTACGTGTGAGGGCGCGGGTTAGTGTCAGCGTACGGGTTAGGATTAGGGGACGGGTGAGGGTCAGGCTTCGGGGAAGGGTTAGGGTTAGGGTTCGGGCTAGGGTTAGGGTTAGGAAACGGGGACGGTTTAGGGTCCAGGTGAGGGTACGACAACGCTTTAGGGGGAGCGTACGTGTGAGGGTGCGGGTTAGTGTCAGCGTACGGGTTAGGATTAGGGGACGGGTGAGGGTCAGGCTTCGGGGAAGGGTTAGGGTTAGGGTTCGGGCTAGGGTTAGGGTTAGGGGACGGGGAAGGTTTAGGGTCAAGGTGAGGGTACGACAACGCTTTAGGGGGAGCGTACGTGTGAGGGCGCGGGTTAGGGTCAGCGTACGGGTTAGGATTAGGGGACGGGTGAGGGTCAGGCTTCGGGGAAGGGTTAGGGTTAGGGTTCGGGCTAGGGTTAGGGTTAGGGGACGGGGACGATTTAGGGTCCAGGTGAGGGTACGACAACGCTTTAGGGGGAGCGTACGTGTGAGGGCGCGGGTTAGTGTCAGCGTACGGGTTAGGATTAGGGGACGGGTGAGGGTCACGCTTCGGGGAAGGGTTAGGGTTAGGGTTCGGGCTAGGGTTAGGGTTAGGGGACGGGGACGGTTTAGGGTCCAGGTGAGTGTACGACAACGCTTTAGGGGGAGCGTACGTGTGAGGGCGCGGGTTAGTGTCAGCGTACGGGTTAGGATTAGGGGACGGGTGAGGGTCAGGCTTCGGGGAAGGGTTAGGGTTAGGGTTCGGGCTAGGGTTAGGGTTAGGGGACGGGGAAGGTTTAGGGTCCAGGTGAGGGTACGACAACGCTTTAGGGGGAGCGTACGTGTGAGGGCGCGGCTTAGTGTCAGCGTACGGGTTAGGATTAGGGGACGGGTGAGGGTCAGGCTTCGGGGAAGGGTTAGGGTTAGGGTTCGGGCTAGGGTTAGGGTTAGGGGACGGGGACGGTTTAGGGTCCAGGTGAGGGTACGACAACGCTTTAGGGGGAGCGTACGTGTGAGGGCGCGGGTTAGTGTCAGCGTACGGTTTAGGATTAGGCGACGGGTGAGGGTCAGGCTTCGGGGAAGGGTTAGGGTTAGGGTTCGGGCTAGGGTTAGGGTTAGGGGACGGGGAAGGTTTAGGGTCCAGGTGAGGGTACGACAACGCTTTAGGGGGAGCGTACGTGTGAGGGCGAGGGTTAGCGTCAGCGTACGGGTTAGGATTAGGGGACGGGTGAGGGTCAGGCTTCGGGGAAGGGTTAGGGTTAGGGTTCGGGCTAGGGTTAGGGTTAGGGGACGGGGAAGGTTTAGGGTCCAGGTGAGGGTACGACAACGCTTTAGGGGGAGCGTACGTGTGAGGGCGCGGGTTAGTGTCAGCGTACGGGTTAGGATTAGGGGACGGGTGAGGGTCAGGCTCCGGGGAAGGGTTAGGGTTAGGGTTCGGGCTAGGGTTAGGGTTAGGGGACGGGGACGGTTTAGGGTCCAGGTGAGGGTACGACAACGCTTTAGGGGTAGCGTACGTGTGAGGGCGCGGGTTAGTGTCAGCGTACGGGTTAGGATTAGGGGACGGGTGAGGGTCAGGCTTCGGGGAAGGGTTAGGGTTAGGGTTCGGGCTAGGGTTAGGGTTAGGGGACGGGGACGGTTTAGGGTCCAGGTGAGGGTTCGACAACGCTTTAGGGGGAGCGTACGTGTGAGGGCGCGGCTTAGTGTCAGCGAACGGGTTAGGTTTAGGGGACGGGTGAGGGTCAGGCTTCGGGGAAGGGTTAGGGTTAGGGTTCGGGCTAGGGTTAGGGTTAGGGGACGGGGACGGTTTAGGGTCCAGGTGAGGGTACGACAACGCTTTAGGGGGAGCGTACGTGTGAGGGCGCAGGTTAGTGTCAGCGTACGGGTTAGGATTAGGGGACGGGTGAGGGTCAGGTTTCGGGGAAGGGTTAGGGTTAGGGTTCGGGCTAGGGTTAGGGTTAGGGGACGGGGACGGTTTAGGGTCCAGGTGAGGGTACGACAACGTTTTAGGGGGAGCGTACGTGTGAGGGCGCGGGTTAGGGTCAGCGTACGGGTTAGGATTAGGGGACGGGTGAGGGTCAGGCTTCGGGGAAGGGTTAGGGTTAGGGTTCTGGCTAGGGTTAGGGTTAGGGGACGGGGACGGTTTAGGGTCCAGGTGAGGGTACGACAACGCTTTAGGGGGAGCGTACGTGTGAGGGCGCGGGTTAGTGTCAGCGTACGGTTTAGGATTAGGCGACGGGTGAGGGTCAGGCTTCGGGGAAGGGTTAGGGTTAGGGTTCGGGCTAGGGTTAGGGTTAGGGGACGGGGACGGTTTAGGGTCCAGGTGAGGGTACGACAACGCTTTAGGGGGAGCGTACGTGTGAGGGCGCGGTTTAGTGTCAGCGTACGGGTTAGGATTAGGGGACGGGTGAGGGTCAGGTTTCGGGGAAGGGTTAGGGTTAGGGTTCGGGCTAGGGTTAGGGCTAGGGGACGGGGACGGTTTAGGGTCCAGGTGAGGGTACGACAACGTTTTAGGGGGAGCGTACGTGTGAGGGCGCGGGTTAGGGTCAGCGTACGGGTTAGGATTAGGGGACGGGTGAGGGTCAGGCTTCGGGGAAGGGTTAGGGTTAGGGTTCGGGCTAGGGTTAGGGTTAGGGGACGGGGAAGGTTTAGGGTCCAGGTGAGGGTACGACAACGCTTTAGGGGGAGAGTACGTGTGAGGGCGAGGGTTAGCGTCAGCGTACGGGTTAGGATTAGGGGACGGGTGAGGGTCAGGCTTCGGGGAAGGGTTAGGGTTAGGGTTCGGGCTAGGGTTAGGGTTAGGGGACGGGGAAGGTTTAGGGTCCAGGTGAGGGTACGACAACGCTTTAGGGGGAGCGTACGTGTGAGGGCGCGGGTTAGTGTCAGCGTACGGGTTAGGATTAGGGGACGGGTGAGGGTCAGGCTCCGGGGAAGGGTTAGGGTTAGGGTTCGGGCTAGGGTTAGGGTTAGGGGACGGGGACGGTTTAGGGTCCAGGTGAGGGTACGACAACGCTTTGGGGGAGCGTACGTGTGAGGGCGCGGGTTAGTGTCAGCGTACGGGTTAGGATTAGGGGACGGGTGAGGGTCAGGCTTCGGGGAAGGGTTAGGGTTAGGGTTCGGGCTAGGGTTAGGGTTAGGAAACGGGGACGGTTTAGGGTCCAGGTGAGGGTACGACAACGCTTTAGGGGGAGCGTACGTGTGAGGGTGCGGGTTAGTGTCAGCGTACGGGTTAGGATTAGGGGACGGGTGAGGGTCAGGCTTCGGGGAAGGGTTAGGGTTAGGGTTCGGGCTAGGGTTAGGGTTAGGGGACGGGGAAGGTTTAGGGTCAAGGTGAGGGTACGACAACGCTTTAGGGGGAGTGTACGTGTGAGGGCGCGGGTTAGGGTCAGCGTACGGGTTAGGATTAGGGGACGGGTGAGGGTCAGGCTTCGGGGAAGGGTTAGGGTTAGGGTTCGGGCTAGGGTTAGGGTTAGGGGACGGGGACGATTTAGGGTCCAGGTGAGGGTACGACAACGCTTTAGGGGGAGCGTACGTGTGAGGGCGCGGGTTAGTGTCAGCGTACGGGTTAGGATTAGGGGACGGGTGAGGGTCACGCTTCGGGGAAGGGTTAGGGTTAGGGTTCGGGCTAGGGTTAGGGTTAGGGGACGGGGACGGTTTAGGGTCCAGGTGAGTGTACGACAATGCTTTAGGGGGAGCGTACGTGTGAGGGCGCGGGTTAGTGTCAGCGTACGGGTTAGGATTAGGGGACGGGTGAGGGTCAGGCTTCGGGGAAGGGTTAGGGTTAGGGTTCGGGCTAGGGTTAGGGTTAGGGGACGGGGAAGGTTTAGGGTCCAGGTGAGGGTACGACAACGCTTTAGGGGGAGCGTACGTGTGAGGGCGCGGCTTAGTGTCAGCGTACGGGTTAGGATTAGGGGACGGGTGAGGGTCAGGCTTCGGGGAAGGGTTAGGGTTAGGGTTCGGGCTAGGGTTAGGGTTAGGGGACGGGGACGGTTTAGGGTCCAGGTGAGGGTACGACAACGCTTTAGGGGGAGCGTACGTGTGAGGGCGCGGGTTAGTGTCAGCGTACGGTTTAGGATTAGGCGACGGGTGAGGGTCAGGCTTCGGGGAAGGGTTAGGGTTAGGGTTCGGGCTAGGGTTAGGGTTAGGGGACGGGGAAGGTTTAGGGTCCAGGTGAGGGTACGACAACGCTTTAGGGGGAGCGTACGTGTGAGGGCGAGGGTTAGCGTCAGCGTACGTGTTAGGATTAGGGGACGGGTGAGGGTCAGGCTTCGGGGAAGGGTTAGGGTTAGGGTTCGGGCTAGGGTTAGGGTTAGGGGACGGGGACGGTTTAGGGTCCAGGTGAGGGTACGACAACGCTTTAGGGGGAGCGTACGTGTGAGGGTGCGGGTTAGTGTCAGCGTACGGGTTAGGATTAGGGGACGGGTGAGGGTCAGGCTTCGGGGAAGGGTTAGGGTTAGGGTTCGGGCTAGGGTTAGGGTTAGGGGACGGGGAAGGTTTAGGGTCAAGGTGAGGGTACGACAACACTTTAGGGGGAGCGTACGTGTGAGGGCGCGGGTTAGGGTCAGCGTACGGGTTAGGATTAGGGGACGGGTGAGGGTCAGGCTTCGGGGAAGGGTTAGGGTTAGGGTTCGGGCTAGGGTTAGGGTTAGGGGACGGGGACGATTTAGGGTCCAGGTGAGGGTACGACAACGCTTTAGGGGGAGCGTACGTGTGAGGGCGCGGGTTAGTGTCAGCGTACGGGTTAGGATTAGGGGACGGGTGAGGGTCAGGCTTCGGGGAAGGGTTAGGGTTAGGGTTCGGGCTAGGGTTAGGGTTAGGGGACGGGGACGGTTTAGGGTCCAGGTGAGGGTACGACAACGCTTTAGGGGGAGCGTACGTGTGAGGGCGCGGGTTAGTGTCAGCGTACGGGTTAGGATTAGGGGACGGGTGAGGGTCAGGCTTCGGGGAAGGGTTAGGGTTAGGGTTCGGGCTAGGGTTAGGGTCAGGGGACGGGGACGGTTTAGGGTCCAGGTGAGGGTTCGACAACGCTTTAGGGGGAGCGTACGTGTGAGGGCGCGGCTTAGTGTCAGCGAACGGGTTAGGATTAGGGGACGGGTGAGGGTCAGGCTTCGGGGAAGGGTTAGAGTTAGGGTTCGGGCTAGGGTTAGGGTTAGGGGACGGGGACGGTTTAGGGTCCAGGTGAGGGTACGACAACGCTTTAGGGGGAGCGTACGTGTGAGGGCGCAGGTTAGTGTCAGCGTACGGGTTAGGATTAGGGGACGGGTGAGGGTCAGGCTTCGGGGAAGTGTTAGGGTTAGGGTTCGGGCTAGGGTTAGGGTTAGGGGACGGGGACGGTTTAGGGTCCAGGTGAGGGTACGACAACGTTTTAGGGGGAGCGTACGTGTGAGGGCGCGGGTTAGGGTCAGCGTACGGGTTAGGATTAGGGGACGGGTGAGGGTCAGGCTTCGGGGAAGGGTTAGGGTTAGGGTTCGGGCTAGGGTTAGGGTTAGGGGACGGGGACGGTTTAGGGTCCAGGTGAGGGTACGACAACGCTTTAGGGGGAGCGTACGTGTGAGGGCGAGGGTTAGTGTCAGCGTAAGGGTTAGGATTAGGGGACGGGTGAGGGTCAGGCTTCGGGGAAGTGTTAGGGTTAGGGTTCGGGCTAGGGTTAGGGTTAGGGGACGGGGAAGGTTTAGGGTATAGGTGAGGGTACGACAACGCTTTAGGGGGAGCGTACATGTGAGGGCGCGGGTTAGTGTCAGCGTACGGGTTAGGATTAGGGGACGGGTGAGGGTCAGGCTTCGGGGAAGGGTTAGGGTTAGGGTTCGGGCTAGGGTTAGGGTTAGGGGACGGGGACGGTTTAGGGTCCAGGTGAGGGTACGACAACGCTTTAGGGGGAGCGTACGTGTGAGGGCGCGGGTTAGTGTCAGCGTACGGGTTAGGATTAGGGGACGGGTGAGGGTCAGGCTTCGGGGAAGGGTTAGGGTTAGGGTTCGGGCTAGGGTTAGGGTTAGGAAACGGGGACGGTTTAGGGTCCAGGTGAGGGTACGACAACGTTGTAGGGGGAGCGTACGTGTGAGGGCGCGGGTTAGGGTCAGCGTACGGGTTAGGATTAGGGGACGTGTGAGGGTCAGGCTTCGCGGAAGGGTTAGTGTTAGGGTTCGGGCTAGGGTTAGGGTTAGGGGACGGGGAAGGTTTAGGGTCAAGGTGAGGGTACGACAACACTTTAGGGGGAGCGTACGTGTGAGGGCGCGGGTTAGGGTCAGCGTACGGGTTAGGATTAGGGGACGGGTGAGGGTCAGGCTTCGGGGAAGGGTTAGGGTTAGGGTTCGGGCTAGGGTTAGGGTTAGGGGACGGGGACGGTTTAGGGTCCAGGTGAGGGTACGACAACGCTTTAGGGGGAGCGTACGTGTGAGGGCGCGGGTTAGTGTCAGCGTACGGGTTAGGATTAGGGGACGGGTGAGGGTCAGGCTTCGGGGAAGGGTTAGGGTTAGGGTTCGGGCTAGGGTTAGGGTTAGGGGACGGGGACGGTTTAGGGTCCAGGTGAGGGTTCGACAACGCTTTAGGGGGAGCGTACGTGTGAGGGCGCGGCTTAGTGTCAGCGAACGGGTTAGGATTAGGGGACGGGTGAGGGTCAGGCTTCGGGGAAGGGTTAGGGTTAGGGTTCGGGCTAGGGTTAGGGTTAGGGGACGGGGACGGTTTAGGGTCCAGGTGAGGGTACGACAACGCTTTAGGGGGAGCGTACGTGTGAGGGCGCGGGTTAGTGTCAGCGTACGGGTTAGGATTAGGGGACGGGTGAGGGTCAAGCTTCGGGGAAGGGTTAGGGTTAGGGTTCGGGCTAAGGTTAGGGTTAGGGGACGGGGACGGTTTAGGGTCCAGGTGAGGGTACGACAACGTTGTAGGGGGAGCGTACGTGCGAGGGCGCGGGTTAGTGTCAGCGTACGGGTTAGGATTAGGGGACGGGTGAGGGTCAGGCTTCGGGGAAGGGTTAGGGTTAGGGTTCGGGCTAGGGTTAGGGTTAGGGGACGGGGACGGTTTAGGGTCCAGGTGAGGGTACGACAACGCTTTAGGGGGAGCGTACGTGTGAGGGCGCGGCTTAGTGTCAGCGTACGGGTTAGGATTAGGGGATGGGTGAGGGTCAGGCTTCGGGGAAGGGTTAGGGTTAGGGTTCGGGCTAGGGTTAGGGTTAGGGGACGGGGACGGTTTAGGGTCCAGGTGAGGGTACGACAACGCTTTAGGGGGACCGTACGTGTGAGGGCGCGGGTTAGTGTCAGCGTACGGGTTAGGATTAGGGGACGGGTGAGGGTCATGCTTCGGGGAAGGGTTAGGGTTAGGGTTCGGGCTAGGGTTAGGGTTAGGGGACGGGGACGGTTTAGGGTCCAGGTGAGGGTACGACAACGCTTTAGGGGGAGCGTACGTGTGAGGGCGCGGGTTAGTGTCAGCGTACGGTTTAGGATTAGGGGACGGGTGAGGGTCAGGCTTCGGGGAAGGGTTAGGGTTAGGGTTCGGGCTAGGGTTAGGGTTAGGGGACGGGGACGGTTTAGGGTCCAGGTGAGGGTACGACAACGCTTTAGGGGGAGCGTACGTGTGAGGGCGCAGGTTAGTGTCAGCGTACGGGTTAGGATTAGGGGACGCGTGAGGGTCAGGCTTCGGGGAAGGGTTAGGGTTAGGGTTCGGGCTAGGGTTAGGGTTAGGGGACGGGGACGGTTTAGGGTCCAGGTGAGGGTACGACAACCTTTTAGGGGGAGCGTACGTGTGAGGGCGCGGGTTAGGGTCAGCGTACGGGTTAGGATTAGGGGACGGGTGAGGGTCAGGCTTCGGGGAAGGGTTAGGGTTAGGGTTCGGGCTAGGGTTAGGGTTAGGGGACGGGGAAGGTTTAGGGTCCAGGTGAGGGTACGACAACGCTTTAGGGGGAGCGTACGTGTGAGGGCGAGGGTTAGTGTCAGCGTACGGGTTAGGATTAGGGGACGGGTGAGGGTCAGGCTTCGGGGAAGGGTTAGGGTTAGGGTTCGGGCTAGGGTTAGGGTTAGGGGACGGGGAAGGTTTAGGGTCCAGGTGAGGGTACGACAACGCTTTAGGGGGAGCGTACGTGTGAGGGCGCGGGTTAGTGTCAGCGTACGGGTTAGGATTATGGGACGGGTGAGGGTCAGGCTTCGGGGAAGGGTTAGGGTTAGGGTTCGGGCTAGGGTTAGGGTTAGGGGACGGGGACGGTTTAGGGTCCAGGTGAGGGTACGACAACGCTTCAGGGGGAGCGTACGTGTGAGGGCGCGGGTTAGTGTCAGCGTACGGGTTAGGATTAGGGTACGGGTGAGGGTCAGGCTTCGGGGAAGGGTTAGGGTTAGGGTTCGGGCTAGGGTTAGGGTTAGGAAACGGGGACGGTTTAGGGTCCAGGTGAGGGTACGACAACGTTGTAGGGGGAGCGTACGTGTGAGGGCGCGGGTTAGGGTCAGCGTACGGGTTAGGATTAGGGGACTTGTGAGGGTCAGGCTTCGCGGAAGGGTTAGGGTTAGGGTTCGGGCTAGGGTTAGGGTTAGGGGACGGGGAAGGTTTAGGGTCAAATTGAGGGTACGACAACAGTTTAGGGGGAGCGTACGTGTGAGGGCGCGGGTTAGGGTCAGCGTACGGGTTAGGATTAGGGGACGGGTGAGGGTCAGGCTTCGGGGAAGGGTTAGGGTTAGGGTTCGGGCTAGGGTTAGGGTTAGGGGACGGGGACGATTTAGGGTCCAGGTGAGGGTACGACAACGCTTTAGGGGGAGCGTATGTGTGAGGGCGCGGGTTAGTGTCAGCGTACGGGTTAGGATTAGGGGACGGGTGAGGGTCAGGCTTCGGGGAAGGGTTAGGGTTAGGGTTCGGGCTAGGGTTAGGGTTAGGGGACGGGGACGGTTTAGGGTCCAGGTGAGGGTACGACAACGCTTTAGGGGGAGCGTACGTGTGAGGGCGCGGGTTAGTGTCAGCGTACGGGTTAGGATTAGGGGACGGGTGAGGGTCAGGCTTCGGGGAAGGGTTAGGGTTAGGGTTCGGGCTAGGGTTAGGGTTAGGGGACGGGGACGGTTTAGGGTCCAGGTGAGGGTTCGACAACGCTTTAGGGGGAGCGTACGTGTGAGGGCGCGGCTTAGTTACAGCGAACGGGTTAGGATTAGGGGACGGGTGAGGGTCAGGCTTCGGGGAAGGGTTAGGGTTAGGGTTCGGGCTAGGGTTAGGGTTAGGGGACGGGGACGGTTTAGGGTCCAGGTGAGGGTACGACAACGCTTTAGGGGGAGCGTACGTGTGAGGGCGCAGGTTAGTGTCAGCGTACGGGTTAGGATTAGGGGACGGGTGAGGGTCAGGCTTCGGGGAAGGGTTAGGGTTAGGGTTCGGGCTAGGGTTAGGGTTAGGGGACGGGGACGGTTTAGGGTCCAGGTGAGGGTACGACAACGTTTTAGGGGGAGCGTACGTGTGAGGGCGCCGGTTAGGGTCAGCGTACGGGTTAGCATTAGGGGACGGGTGAGGGTCAGGCTTCGGGGAAGGGTTAGGGTTAGGGTTCGGGCTAGGGTTAGGGTTAGGGGACGGGGAAGGTTTAGGGTCCAGGTGAGGGTACGACAACGCTTTAGGGGAAGCGTACGTGTGAGGGCGAGGGTTAGTGTCAGCGTACGGGTTAGGATTAGGGGACGGGTGAGGGTCAGGCTTCGGGGAAGGGTTAGGGTTAGGGTTCGGGCTAGGGTTAGGGTTAGGGGACGGGGAAGGTTTAGGGTCCAGGTGAGGGTACGACAACGCTTTAGGGGGAGCGTACATGTGAGGGCGCGGGTTAGTGTCAGCGTACGGGTTAGGATTAGGGGACGGGTGAGGGTCAGGCTTCGGGGAAGGGTTAGGGTTAGGGTTCGGGCTAGGGTTAGGGTTAGGGGACGGGGACGGTTTAGGGTCCAGGTGAGGGTACGACAACGCTTTAGGGGGAGCGTACGTGTGAGGGCGCGGGTTAGTGTCAGCGTACGGGTTAGGATTAGGGGACGGGTGAGGGTCAGGCTTCGGGGAAGGGTTAGGGTTAGGGTTCGGGCTAGGGTTAGGGTTAGGAAACGGGGACGGTTTAGGGTCCAGGTGAGTGTACGACAACGTTGTAGGGGGAGCGTACGTGTGAGAGCGCGGGTTAGGGTCAGCGTACGGGTTAGGATTAGGGGACGTGTGAGGGTCAGGCTTCGCGGAAGGCTTAGGGTTAGGGTTCGGGCTACGGTTAGGGTTAGGGGACGGGGAAGGTTTAGGGTCAAGGTGAGGGTACGACAACACTTTAGGGGGAGCGTACGTGTGAGGGCGCGGGTTAGGGTCAGCGTACGGGTTAGGATTAGGGGACGGGTGAGGGTCAGGCTTCGGGGAAGGGTTAGGGTTAGGGTTCGGGCTAGGGTTAGGGTTAGGGGACGGGGACGATTTAGGGTCCAGGTGAGGGTACGACAACGTTGTAGGGGGAGCGAACGTGCGAGGGCGCGGGTTAGTGTAAGCTTACGGGTTAGGATTAGGGGACGGGTGAGGGTCAGGCTTCGGGGAAGGGTTAGGGTTAGGGTTCGGGCTAGGGTTAGGGTTAGGGGACGGGGACGGTTTAGGGTCCAGGTGAGGGTACGACGACGCTTTAGGGGGAGCGTACGTGTGAGGGCGCGGCTTAGTGTCAGCGTACGGGTTAGGATTAGGGGACGGGTGAGGGTCAGGCTTCGGGGAAGGGTTAGGGTTAGGGTTCGGGCTAGGGTTAGGGTTAGGGGACGGGGACGGTTTAGGGTCCAGGTGAGGGTACGACAACGCTTTAGGGGGAGCGTACGTGTGAGGGCGCGGGTTAGTGTCAGCGTACGGGTTAGGATTAGGGGACGGGTGAGGGTCAGGCTTCGGGGAAGGGTTAGGGTTAGGGTTCGGGCTAGGGTTAGGGTTAGGGGACGGGGACTGTTTAGGGTCCAGGTGAGGGTACGACAACGCTTTAGGGGGAGCGTACGTGTGAGGGCGCGGGTTAGTGTCAGCGTACGGGTTAGGATTAGGGGACGGGTGAGGGTCAGGCTTCGGGGAAGGGTTAGGGTTAGGGTTCGGGCTAGGGTTAGGGTTAGGGGACGGGGACGGTTTAGGGTCCAGGTGAGGGTACGACAACGCTTTAGGGGGAGCGTACGTGTGAGGGCGCAGGTTAGTGTCAGCGTACGGGTTAGGATTAGGGGACGGGTGAGGGTCAGGCTTCGGGGAAGGGTTAGGGTTAGGGTTCGGGCTAGGGTTAGGGTTAGGGGACGGGGACGGTTTAGGGTCCAGGTGAGGGTACGACAACGTTTTAGGGGGAGCGTACGTGTGAGGGCGCGGGTTAGGGTCAGCGTACGGGTTAGGATTAGGGGACGGGTGAGGGTCAGGCTTCGGGGAAGGGTTAGGGTTAGGGTTCGGGCTAGGGTTAGGGTTAGGGGACGGGGAAGGTTTAGGGTCCAGGTGAGGGTACGACAACGCTTTAGGGGGAGCGTACGTGTGAGGGCGAGGGTTAGTGTCAGCGTACGGGTTAGGATTAGGGGACGGGTGAGGGTCAGGCTTCGGGGAAGGGTTAGGGTTAGGGTTCGGGCTAGGGTTAGGGTTAGGGGACGGGGAAGGTTTAGGGTCCAGGTGAGGGTACGACAACGCTTTAGGGGGAGCGTACGTGTGAGGGCGCGGGTTAGTGTCAGCGTACGGGTTAGGATTAGGGGACGGGTGAGGGTCAGGCTTCGGGGAAGGGTTAGGGTTAGGGTTCGGGCTAGGGTTAGGGTTAGGGGACGGGGACGGTTTAGGGTCCAGGTGAGGGTTCGACAACGCTTTAGGGGGAGCGTACGTGTGAGGGCGCGGCTTAGTGTCAGCGAACGGGTTAGGATTAGGGGACGGGTGAGGGTCAGGCTTCGGGGAAGGGTTAGGGTTAGGGTTCGGGCTAGGGTTAGGGTTAGGGGACGGGGACGGTTTAGGGTCCAGGTGAGGGTACGACAACGCTTTAGGGGGAGCGTACGTGTGAGGGCGCAGGTTAGTGTCAGCGTACGGGTTAGGATTAGGGGACGGGTGAGGGTCAGGCTTCGGGGAAGGGTTAGGGTTAGGGTTCGGGCTAGGGTTAGGGTTAGGGGACGGGGACGGTTTAGGGTCCAGGTGAGGGTACGACAACGTTTTAGGGGGAGCGTACGTGTGAGGGCGCGGGTTAGGGTCAGCGTACGGGTTAGGATTAGGGGACGGGTGAGGGTCAGGCTTCGGGGAAGGGTTAGGGTTAGGGTTCGGGCTAGGGTTAGGGTTAGGGGACGGGGAAGGTTTAGGGTCCAGGTGAGGGTACGACAACGCTTTAGGGGGAGAGTACGTGTGAGGGCGAGGGTTAGTGTCAGCGTACGGGTTAGGATTATGGGACGGGTGAGGGTCAGGCTTCGGGGAAGGGTTAGGGTTAGGGTTCGGGCTAGGGTTAGGGTTAGGGGACGGGGACGGTTTAGGGTCCAGGTGAGGGTACGACAACGCTTCAGGGGGAGCGTACGTGTGAGGGCGCGGGTTAGTGTCAGCGTACGGGTTAGGATTAGGGTACGGGTGAGGGTCAGGCTTCGGGGAAGGGTTAGGGTTAGGGTTCGGGCTAGGGTTAGGGTTAGGGGACGGGGACGGTTTAGGGTCCAGGTGAGGGTACGACAACGTTTTAGGGGGAGCGTACGTGTGAGGGCGCGGGTTAGTGTCAGCGTACGGGTTAGGATTAGGGGACGGGTGAGGGTCAGGCTTCGGGGAAGGGTTAGGGTTAGGGTTCGGGCTAGGGTTAGGGTTAGGGGACGGGGAAGGTTTAGGGTCCAGGTGAGGGTACGACAACGCTTTAGGGGGAGCGTACGTGTGAGGGCGCGGGTTAGTGTCAGCGTACGGGTTAGGATTATGGGACGGGTGAGGGTCAGGCTTCGGGGAAGGGTTAGGGTTAGGGTTCGGGCTAGGGTTAGGGTTAGGGGACGGGGACGGTTTAGGGTCCAGGTGAGGGTACGACAACGCTTCAGGGGGAGCGTACGTGTGAGGGCGCGGGTTAGTGTCAGCGTACGGGTTAGGATTAGGGTACGGGTGAGGGTCAGGCTTCGGGGAAGGGTTAGGGTTAGGGTTCGGGCTAGGGTTAGGGTTAGGAAACGGGGACGGTTTAGGGTCCAGGTGAGGGTACGACAACGTTGTAGGGGGAGCGTACGTGTGAGGGCGCAGGTTAGGGTCAGCGTACGGGTTAGGATTAGGGGACTTGTGAGGGTCAGGCTTCGCGGAAGGGTTAGGGTTAGGGTTCGGGCTAGGGTTAGGGTTAGGGGACGGGGAAGGTTTAGGGTCAAATTGAGGGTACGACAACAGTTTAGGGGGAGCGTACGTGTGAGGGCGCGGGTTAGGGTCAGCGTACGGGTTAGGATTAGGGGACGGGTGAGGGTCAGGCTTCGGGGAAGGGTTAGGGTTAGGGTTCGGGCTAGGGTTAGGGTTAGGGGACGGGGACGATTTAGGGTCCAGGTGAGGGTACGACAACGCTTTAGGGGGAGCGTATGTGTGAGGGCGCGGGTTAGTGTCAGCGTACGGGTTAGGATTAGGGGACGGGTGAGGGTCAGGCTTCGGGGAAGGGTTAGGGTTAGGGTTCGGGCTAGGGTTAGGGTTAGGGGACGGGGACGGTTTAGGGTCCAGGTGAGGGTACGACAACGCTTTAGGGGGAGCGTACGTGTGAGGGCGCGGGTTAGTGTCAGCGTACGGGTTAGGATTAGGGGACGGGTGAGGGTCAGGCTTCGGGGAAGGGTTAGGGTTAGGGTTCGGGCTAGGGTTAGGGTTAGGGGACGGGGACGGTTTAGGGTCCAGGTGAGGGTTCGACAACGCTTTAGGGGGAGCGTACGTGTGAGGGCGCGGCTTAGTTACAGCGAACGGGTTAGGATTAGGGGACGGGTGAGGGTCAGGCTTCGGGGAAGGGTTAGGGTTAGGGTTCGGGCTAGGGTTAGGGTTAGGGGACGGGGACGGTTTAGGGTCCAGGTGAGGGTACGACAACGCTTTAGGGGGAGCGTACGTGTGAGGGCGCAGGTTAGTGTCAGCGTACGGGTTAGGATTAGGGGACGGGTGAGGGTCAGGCTTCGGGGAAGGGTTAGGGTTAGGGTTCGGGCTAGGGTTAGGGTTAGGGGACGGGGACGGTTTAGGGTCCAGGTGAGGGTACGACAACGTTTTAGGGGGAGCGTACGTGTGAGGGCGCCGGTTAGGGTCAGCGTACGGGTTAGCATTAGGGGACGGGTGAGGGTCAGGCTTCGGGGAAGGGTTAGGGTTAGGGTTCGGGCTAGGGTTAGGGTTAGGGGACGGGGAAGGTTTAGGGTCCAGGTGAGGGTACGACAACGCTTTAGGGGAAGCGTACGTGTGAGGGCGAGGGTTAGTGTCAGCGTACGGGTTAGGATTAGGGGACGGGTGAGGGTCAGGCTTCGGGGAAGGGTTAGGGTTAGGGTTCGGGCTAGGGTTAGGGTTAGGGGACGGGGAAGGTTTAGGGTCCAGGTGAGGGTACGACAACGCTTTAGGGGGAGCGTACATGTGAGGGCGCGGGTTAGTGTCAGCGTACGGGTTAGGATTAGGGGACGGGTGAGGGTCAGGCTTCGGGGAAGGGTTAGGGTTAGGGTTCGGGCTAGGGTTAGGGTTAGGGGACGGGGACGGTTTAGGGTCCAGGTGAGGGTACGACAACGCTTTAGGGGGAGCGTACGTGTGAGGGCGCGGGTTAGTGTCAGCGTACGGGTTAGGATTAGGGGACGGGTGAGGGTCAGGCTTCGGGGAAGGGTTAGGGTTAGGGTTCGGGCTAGGGTTAGGGTTAGGAAACGGGGACGGTTTAGGGTCCAGGTGAGTGTACGACAACGTTGTAGGGGGAGCGTACGTGTGAGAGCGCGGGTTAGGGTCAGCGTACGGGTTAGGATTAGGGGACGTGTGAGGGTCAGGCTTCGCGGAAGGCTTAGGGTTAGGGTTCGGGCTACGGTTAGGGTTAGGGGACGGGGAAGGTTTAGGGTCAAGGTGAGGGTACGACAACACTTTAGGGGGAGCGTACGTGTGAGGGCGCGGGTTAGGGTCAGCGTACGGGTTAGGATTAGGGGACGGGTGAGGGTCAGGCTTCGGGGAAGGGTTAGGGTTAGGGTTCGGGCTAGGGTTAGGGTTAGGGGACGGGGACGATTTAGGGTCCAGGTGAGGGTACGACAACGTTGTAGGGGGAGCGAACGTGCGAGGGCGCGGGTTAGTGTAAGCTTACGGGTTAGGATTAGGGGACGGGTGAGGGTCAGGCTTCGGGGAAGGGTTAGGGTTAGGGTTCGGGCTAGGGTTAGGGTTAGGGGACGGGGACGGTTTAGGGTCCAGGTGAGGGTACGACGACGCTTTAGGGGGAGCGTACGTGTGAGGGCGCGGCTTAGTGTCAGCGTACGGGTTAGGATTAGGGGACGGGTGAGGGTCAGGCTTCGGGGAAGGGTTAGGGTTAGGGTTCGGGCTAGGGTTAGGGTTAGGGGACGGGGACGGTTTAGGGTCCAGGTGAGGGTACGACAACGCTTTAGGGGGAGCGTACGTGTGAGGGCGCGGGTTAGTGTCAGCGTACGGGTTAGGATTAGGGGACGGGTGAGGGTCAGGCTTCGGGGAAGGGTTAGGGTTAGGGTTCGGGCTAGGGTTAGGGTTAGGGGACGGGGACTGTTTAGGGTCCAGGTGAGGGTACGACAACGCTTTAGGGGGAGCGTACGTGTGAGGGCGCGGGTTAGTGTCAGCGTACGGGTTAGGATTAGGGGACGGGTGAGGGTCAGGCTTCGGGGAAGGGTTAGGGTTAGGGTTCGGGCTAGGGTTAGGGTTAGGGGACGGGGACGGTTTAGGGTCCAGGTGAGGGTACGACAACGCTTTAGGGGGAGCGTACGTGTGAGGGCGCAGGTTAGTGTCAGCGTACGGGTTAGGATTAGGGGACGGGTGAGGGTCAGGCTTCGGGGAAGGGTTAGGGTTAGGGTTCGGGCTAGGGTTAGGGTTAGGGGACGGGGACGGTTTAGGGTCCAGGTGAGGGTACGACAACGTTTTAGGGGGAGCGTACGTGTGAGGGCGCGGGTTAGGGTCAGCGTACGGGTTAGGATTAGGGGACGGGTGAGGGTCAGGCTTCGGGGAAGGGTTAGGGTTAGGGTTCGGGCTAGGGTTAGGGTTAGGGGACGGGGAAGGTTTAGGGTCCAGGTGAGGGTACGACAACGCTTTAGGGGGAGCGTACGTGTGAGGGCGAGGGTTAGTGTCAGCGTACGGGTTAGGATTAGGGGACGGGTGAGGGTCAGGCTTCGGGGAAGGGTTAGGGTTAGGGTTCGGGCTAGGGTTAGGGTTAGGGGACGGGGAAGGTTTAGGGTCCAGGTGAGGGTACGACAACGCTTTAGGGGGAGCGTACGTGTGAGGGCGCGGGTTAGTGTCAGCGTACGGGTTAGGATTAGGGGACGGGTGAGGGTCAGGCTTCGGGGAAGGGTTAGGGTTAGGGTTCGGGCTAGGGTTAGGGTTAGGGGACGGGGACGGTTTAGGGTCCAGGTGAGGGTTCGACAACGCTTTAGGGGGAGCGTACGTGTGAGGGCGCGGCTTAGTGTCAGCGAACGGGTTAGGATTAGGGGACGGGTGAGGGTCAGGCTTCGGGGAAGGGTTAGGGTTAGGGTTCGGGCTAGGGTTAGGGTTAGGGGACGGGGACGGTTTAGGGTCCAGGTGAGGGTACGACAACGCTTTAGGGGGAGCGTACGTGTGAGGGCGCAGGTTAGTGTCAGCGTACGGGTTAGGATTAGGGGACGGGTGAGGGTCAGGCTTCGGGGAAGGGTTAGGGTTAGGGTTCGGGCTAGGGTTAGGGTTAGGGGACGGGGACGGTTTAGGGTCCAGGTGAGGGTACGACAACGTTTTAGGGGGAGCGTACGTGTGAGGGCGCGGGTTAGGGTCAGCGTACGGGTTAGGATTAGGGGACGGGTGAGGGTCAGGCTTCGGGGAAGGGTTAGGGTTAGGGTTCGGGCTAGGGTTAGGGTTAGGGGACGGGGAAGGTTTAGGGTCCAGGTGAGGGTACGACAACGCTTTAGGGGGAGAGTACGTGTGAGGGCGAGGGTTAGCGTCAGCGTACGGGTTAGGATTAGGGGACGGGTGAGGGTCAGGCTTCGGGGAAGGGTTAGGGTTAGGGTTCGGGCTAGGGTTAGGGTTAGGGGACGGGGACGATTTAGGGTCCAGGTGAGGGTACGACAACGCTTTAGGGGGAGCGTACGTGTGAGGGCGCGGGTTAGTGTCAGCGTACGGGTTAGGATTAGGGGACGGGTGAGGGTCACGCTTCGGGGAAGGGTTAGGGTTAGGGTTCGGGCTAGGGTTAGGGTTAGGGGACGGGGACGGTTTAGGGTCCAGGTGAGTGTACGACAACGCTTTAGGGGGAGCGTACGTGTGAGGGCGCGGGTTAGTGTCAGCGTACGGGTTAGGATTAGGGGACGGGTGAGGGTCAGGCTTCGGGGAAGGGTTAGGGTTAGGGTTCGGGCTAGGGTTAGGGTTAGGGGACGGGGAAGGTTTAGGGTCCAGGTGAGGGTACGACAACGCTTTAGGGGGAGCGTACGTGTGAGGGCGCGGCTTAGTGTCAGCGTACGGGTTAGGATTAGGGGACGGGTGAGGGTCAGGCTTCGGGGAAGGGTTAGGGTTAGGGTTCGGGCTAGGGTTAGGGTTAGGGGACGGGGACGGTTTAGGGTCCAGGTGAGGGTACGACAACGCTTTAGGGGGAGCGTACGTGTGAGGGCGCGGGTTAGTGTCAGCGTACGGTTTAGGATTAGGCGACGGGTGAGGGTCAGGCTTCGGGGAAGGGTTAGGGTTAGGGTTCGGGCTAGGGTTAGGGTTAGGGGACGGGGAAGGTTTAGGGTCCAGGTGAGGGTACGACAACGCTTTAGGGGGAGCGTACGTGTGAGGGCGCGGGTTAGTGTCAGCGTACGGGTTAGGATTAGGGGACGGGTGAGGGTCAGGCTCCGGGGAAGGGTTAGGGTTAGGGTTCGGGCTAGGGTTAGGGTTAGGGGACGGGGACGGTTTAGGGTCCAGGTGAGGGTACGACAACGCTTTAGGGGTAGCGTACGTGTGAGGGCGCGGGTTAGTGTCAGCGTACAGGTTAGGATTAGGGGACGGGTGAGGGTCAGGCTTCGGGGAAGGGTTAGGGTTAGGGTTCGGGCTAGGGTTAGGGTTAGGGGACGGGGAAGGTTTAGGGTCCAGGTGAGGGTACGACAACGCTTTAGGGGGAGCGTACGTGTGAGGGTGCGGGTTAGTGTCAGCGTACGGGTTAGGATTAGGGGACGGGTGAGGGTCAGGCTTCGGGGAAGGGTTAGGGTTAGGGTTCGGGCTAGGG
Organism: Globicephala melas; assembly: GCF_963455315.2. Classification (NCBI taxonomy): domain Eukaryota; kingdom Metazoa; phylum Chordata; class Mammalia; order Artiodactyla; family Delphinidae; genus Globicephala; species Globicephala melas. The sequence continues at coordinate 54,067 of NW_027207595.1, forward strand.
TTAGGGTTAGGGGACGGGGAAGGTTTAGGGTCAAGGTGAGGGTACGACAACACTTTAGGGGGAGCGTACGTGTGAGGGCGCGGGTTAGGGTCAGCGTACGGGTTAGGATTAGGGGACGGGTGAGGGTCAGGCTTCGGGGAAGGGTTAGGGTTAGGGTTCGGGCTAGGGTTAGGGTTAGGGGACGGGGACGATTTAGGGTCCAGGTGAGGGTACGACAACGCTTTAGGGGGAGCGTACGTGTGAGGGCGCGGGTTAGTGTCAGCGTACGGGTTAGGATTAGGGGACGGGTGAGGGTCAGGCTTCGGGGAAGGGTTAGGGTTAGGGTTCGGGCTAGGGTTAGGGTTACGGGACGGGGACGGTTTAGGGTCCAGGTGAGGGTACGACAACGCTTTAGGGGGAGCGTACGTGTGAGGGCGCGGGTTAGTGTCAGCGTACGGGTTAGGATTAGGGGACGGGTGAGGGTCAGGCTTCGGGGAAGGGTTAGGGTTAGGGTTCGGGCTAGGGTTAGGGTTAGGGGACGGGGACGGTTTAGGGTCCAGGTGAGGGTTCGACAACGCTTTAGGGGGAGCGTACGTGTGAGGGCGCGGCTTAGTGTCAGCGAACGGGTTAGGATTAGGGGACGGGTGAGGGTCAGGCTTCGGGGAAGGGTTAGGGTTAGGGTTCGGGCTAGGGTTAGGGTTAGGGGACGGGGACGGTTTAGGGTCCAGGTGAGGGTACGACAACGCTTTAGGGGGAGCGTACGTGTGAGGGCGCAGGTTAGTGTCAGCGTACGGGTTAGGATTAGGGGACGGGTGAGGGTCAGGCTTCGGGGAAGTGTTAGGGTTAGGGTTCGGGCTAGGGTTAGGGTTAGGGGACGGGGACGGTTTAGGGTCCAGGTGAGGGTACGACAACGTTTTAGGGGGAGCGTACGTGTGAGGGCGCGGGTTAGGGTCAGCGTACGGGTTAGGATTAGGGGACGGGTGAGGGTCAGGCTTCGGGGAAGGGTTAGGGTTAGGGTTCGGGCTAGGGTTAGGGTTAGGGGACGGGGACGGTTTAGGGTCCAGGTGAGGGTACGACAACGCTTTAGGGGGAGCGTACGTGTGAGGGCGAGGGTTAGTGTCAGCGTACGGGTTAGGATTAGGGGACGGGTGAGGGTCAGGCTTCGGGGAAGTGTTAGGGTTAGGGTTCGGGCTAGGGTTAGGGTTAGGGGACGGGGAAGGTTTAGGGTATAGGTGAGGGTACGACAACGCTTTAGGGGGAGCGTACATGTGAGGGCGCGGGTTAGTGTCAGCGTACGGGTTAGGATTAGGGGACGGGTGAGGGTCAGGCTTCGGGGAAGGGTTAGGGTTAGGGTTCGGGCTAGGGTTAGGGTTAGGGGACGGGGACGGTTTAGGGTCCAGGTGAGGGTACGACAACGCTTTAGGGGGAGCGTACGTGTGAGGGCGCGGGTTAGTGTCAGCGTACGGGTTAGGATTAGGGGACGGGTGAGGGTCAGGCTTCGGGGAAGGGTTAGGGTTAGGGTTCGGGCTAGGGTTAGGGTTAGGAAACGGGGAGGGTTTAGGGTCCAGGTGAGGGTACGACAACGTTGTAGGGGGAGCGTACGTGTGAGGGCCCGGGTTAGGGTCAGCGTACCGGTTAGGATTAGGGGACGTGTGAGGGTCAGGCTTCGCGGAAGGGTTAGTGTTAGGGTTCGGGCTAGGGTTAGGGTTAGGGGACGGGGAAGGTTTAGGGTCAAGATGAGGGTACGACAACACTTTAGGGGGAGCGTACGTGTGAGGGCGCGGGTTAGGGTCAGCGTACGGGTTAGGATTAGGGGACGGGTGAGGGTCAGGCTTCGGGGAAGTGTTAGGGTTAGGGTTCGGGCTAGGGTTAGGGTTAGGGGACGGGGACGATTTAGGGTCCAGGTGAGGGTACGACAACGCTTTAGGGGGAGCGTACGTGTGAGGGCGCGGGTTAGTGTCAGCGTACGGGTTAGGATTAGGGGACGGGTGAGGGTCAGGCTTCGGGGAAGGGTTAGGGTTAGGGTTCGGGCTAGGGTTAGGGTTAGGGGACGGGGACGGTTTAGGGTCCAGGTGAGGGTACGACAACGCTTTAGGGGGAGCGTACGTGTGAGGGCGCGGGTTAGTGTCAGCGTACGGGTTAGGATTAGGGGACGGGTGAGGGTCAGGCTTCGGGGAAGGGTTAGGGTTAGGGTTCGGGCTAGGGTTAGGGTTAGGGGACGGGGACGGTTTAGGGTCCAGGTGAGGGTTCGACAACGCTTTAGGGGGAGCGTACGTGTGAGGGCGCGGCTTAGTGTCAGCGAACGGGTTAGGATTAGGGGACGGGTGAGGGTCAGGCTTCGGGGAAGGGTTAGGGTTAGGGTTCGGGCTAGGGTTAGGGTTAGGGGACGGGGACGGTTTAGGGTCCAGGTGAGGGTACGACAACGCTTTAGGGGGAGCGTACGTGTGAGGGCGCGGGTTAGTGTCAGCGTACGGGTTAGGATTAGGGGACGGGTGAGGGTCAAGCTTCGGGGAAGGGTTAGGGTTAGGGTTCGGGCTAAGGTTAGGGTTAGGGGACGGGGACGGTTTAGGGTCCAGGTGAGGGTACGACAACGTTGTAGGGGGAGCGTACGTGCGAGGGCGCGGGTTAGTGTCAGCGTACGGGTTAGGATTAGGGGACGGGTGAGGGTCAGGCTTCGGGGAAGGGTTAGGGTTAGGGTTCGGGCTAGGGTTAGGGTTAGGGGACGGGGACGGTTTAGGGTCCAGGTGAGGGTACGACAACGCTTTAGGGGGAGCGTACGTGTGAGGGCGCGGGTTAGTGTCAGCGTACGGGTTAGGATTAGGGGACGGGTGAGGGTCAGGCTTCGGGGAAGGGTTAGGGTTAGGGTTCGGGCTAGGGTTAGGGTTAGGAAACGGGGACGGTTTAGGGTCCAGGTGAGTGTACGACAACGTTGTAGAGGGAGCGTACGTGTGAGATCGCGGGTTAGGGTCAGCGTACGGGTTAGGATTAGGGGACGTGTGAGGGTCAGGCTTCGCGGAAGGGTTAGGGTTAGGGTTCGGGCTACGGTTAGGGTTAGGGGACGGGGAAGGTTTAGGGTCAAGGTGAGGGTACGACAACACTTTAGGGGGAGCGTACATGTGAGGGCGTGGGTTAGGGTCAGCGTACGGGTTAGGATTAGGGGACGGGTGAGGGTCAGGCTTCGGGGAAGGGTTAGGGTTAGGGTTCGGGCTAGGGTTAGTGTTAGGGGACGGGGACGATTTAGGTTCCAGGTGAGGGTACGACAACGCTTTAGGGGGAGCGTACGTGTGAGGGCGCGGGTTAGTGTCAGCGTACGGGTTAGGATTAGGGGACGGGTGAGGGTCAGGCTTCGGGGAAGGGTTAGGGTTAGGGTTCGGGCTAGGGTTAGGGTTAGGGGACGGGGAAGGTTTAGGGTCAAGGTGAGGGTACGACAACGCTTTAGGGGGAGCGTACGTGTGAGGGCGAGAGTTAGTGTCAGCGTACGGGTTAGGATTAGGGGACGGGTGAGGGTCAGGCTTCGGGGAAGGGTTAGGGTTAGGGTTCGGGCTAGGGTTAGGGTTAGGAAACGGGGACGGTTTAGGGTCCAGGTGAGGGTACGACAACGTTGTAGGGAGAGCGTACGTGTGAGGGCGCGGGTTAGGGTCAGCGTACGGGTTAGGATTAGGGGACGTGTGAGGGTCAGGCTTCGCGGAAGGGTTAGGGTTAGGGTTCGGGCTAGGGTTAGGGTTAGGGGACGGGGAAGGTTTAGGGTCAAGGTGAGGGTACGACAACACTTTAGGGGGAGCGTACGTGTGAGGGCGCGGGTTAGGGTCAGCGTACGGGTTAGGATTAGGGGACGGGTGAGGGTCAGGCTTCGGGGAAGGGTTAGGGTTAGGGTTCGGGCTAGGGTTAGGGTTAGGGGACGGGGACGATTTAGGGTCCAGGTGAGGGTACGACAACGTTGTAGGGGGAGCGAACGTGCGAGGGCGCGGGTTAGTGTAAGCTTACGGGTTAGGATTAGGGGACGGGTGAGGGTCAGGCTTCGGGGAAGGGTTAGGGTTAGGGTTCGGGCTAGGGTTAGGGTTAGGGGACGGGGACGGTTTAGGGTCCAGGTGAGGGTACGACGACGCTTTAGGGGGAGCGTACGTGTGAGGGCGCGGCTTAGTGTCAGCGTACGGGTTAGGATTAGGGGACGGGTGAGGGTCAGGCTTCGGGGAAGGGTTAGGGTTAGGGTTCGGGCTAGGGTTAGGGTTAGGGGACGGGGACGGTTTAGGGTCCAGGTGAGGGTACGACAACGCTGTAGGGGGAGCGTACGTGTGAGGGCGCGGGTTAGTTTCAGCGTACGGGTTAGGATTAGGGGACGGGTGAGGGTCAGGCTTCGGGGAAGGGTTAGGGTTAGGGTTCGGGCTAGGGTTAGGGTTAGGAAACGGGGACGGTTTAGGGTCCAGGTGAGGGTACGACAACGCTGTAGGGGGAGCGTACGTGTGAGGGCGCGGGTTAGTGTCAGCGTACGGGTTAGGATTAGGGGACGGGTGAGGGTCAGGCTTCGGGGAAGGGTTAGGGTTAGGGTTCGGGCTAGGGTTAGGTTTAGGGGACGGGGACGGTTTAGGGTCCAGGTGAGGGTACGACAACGCTTTAGGGGGAGCGTACGTGTCAGGGCGCGGGTTAGTGTCAGCGTACGGGTTAGGATTAGGGGACGGGTGAGGGTCAGGCTTCGGGGAAGGGTTAGGGTTAGGGTTCGGGCTAGGGTTAGGGTTAGGGGACGGGGAAGGTTTAGGGTCCAGGTGAGGGTACGACAACGCTTTAGGGGGAGCGTACGTGTGAGGGCGCGGGTTAGTGTCAGCGTACGGGTTAGGATTAGGGGACGGGTGAGGGTCAGGCTTCGGGGAAGGGTTAGGGTTAGGGTTCGGGCTAGGGTTAGGGTTAGGGGACGGGGACGGTTTAGGGTCCAGGTGAGGGTACGACAACGCTTTAGGGGAAGCGTACGTGTGAGGGCGCGGGTTAGTGTCAGCGTACGGGTTAGGATTAGGGGACGGGTGAGGGTCAGGCTTCGGGGAAGGGTTAGGGTTAGGGTTCGGACTAGGGTTAGGGTTAGGAAACGGGGACGGTTTAGGGTCCAGGTGAGGGTACGACAACGTTGTAGGGGGAGCGTACGTGTGAGGGCGCGGGTCAGGGTCAGCGTACGGGTTAGGATTAGGGGACGTGTGAGGGTCAGGCTTCAGGGAAGGGATAGGGTTAGGGTTCGGGCTAGGGTTAGGGTTAGGGGACGGGGAAGGTTTAGGGTCCAGGTGAGGGTACGACAACACTTTAGGGGGAGCGTACGTGTGAGGGCGCGGGTTAGGGTGAGCGTACGGGTTAGGATTAGGGGACGGGTGAGGGTCAGGCTTCGGGGAAGTGTTAGGGTTAGGGTTCGGGCTAGGGTTAGGGTTAGGGGACGGGGACGGTTTAGGGTCCAGGTGAGGGTACGACAACGCTTTAGGGGGAGTGTACGTGTGAGGGCGCGGGTTAGTGTCAGCGTACGGGTTAGGATTAGGGGACGGGTGAGGGTCAGGCTTCGGGGAAGGGTTAGGGTTAGGGTTCGGGCTAGGGTTAGGGTTAGGGGACGGGGACGGTTTAGGGTCCAGGTGAGGGTACGACAACGCTTTAGGGGGAGCGTACGTGTGAGGGCGCGGGTTAGTGTCAGCGTACGGGTTTTGATTAGGGGACGGGTGAGGGTCAGGCTTCGGGGAAGGTTTAGGGTTAGGGTTCGGGCTAGGGTTAGGGTTAGGGGACGGGGACGGTTTAGGGTCCAGGTGAGGGTACGACAACGCTTTAGGGGGAGCGTACGTGTGAGGGCTTGGCTTAGTGTCAGCGTACGGGTTAGGATTAGGGGACGGGTGAGGGTCAGGCTTCGGGGAAGGGTTAGGGTTAGGGTTCGGGCTAGGGTTAGGGTTAGGGGACGGGGACGGTTTAGGGTCCAGGTGAGGGTACGACAACGCTTTAGGGGGAGCGTACGTGTGAGGGCGCGGGTTAGTGTCAGCGTACGGGTTAGGATTAGGGGACGGGTGAGGGTCAGGCTTCGGGGAAGGGTTAGGGTTAGGGTTCGGGCTAGGGTTAGGGTTAGGAAACGGGGACGGTTTAGGGTCCAGGTGAGGGTACGACAACGTTGTAGGGGGAGCGTACGTGTGAGGGCGCGGGTTAGGGTCAGCGTACGGGTTAGGATTAGGGGACGTGTGAGGGTCAGGCTTCGCGGAAGGGTTAGGGTTAGGGTTCGGGCTAGGGTTAGGGTTAGGGGACGGGGAAGGTTTAGGGTCAAGGTGAGGGTACGACAACACTTTAGGGGGAGCATACGTGTGAGGGCGCGGGTTAGGGTCAGCGTACGGGTTAGGATTAGGGGACGGGTGAGGGTCAGGCTTCGGGGAAGGGTTAGGGTTAGGGTTCGGGCTAGGGTTAGGGTTAGGGGACGGGGACGGTTTAGGGTCCAGGTGAGGGTTCGACAACGCTGTAGGGGGAGCGTACGTGTGAGGGCTCGGCTTAGTGTCAGCGAACGGGTTAGGATTAGGGGACGGGTGAGGGTCAGGCTTCGGGGAAGGGTTAGGGTTAGGGTTCGGGCTAGGGTTAGGGTTAGGGGACGGGGACGGTTTAGGGTCCAGGTGAGGGTACGACAACGCTTTAGGGGGAGCGTACGTGTGAGGGCGCGGGTTAGTGTCAGCGTACGGGTTAGGATTAGGGGACGGGTGAGGGTCAAGCTTCGGGGAAGGGTTAGGGTTAGGGTTCGGGCTAGGGTTAGGGTTAGGGGACGGGGACGGTTTACGGTCCAGGTGATGGTACGACAACGTTGTAGGGGGAGCGTACGTGCGAGGGCGCGGGTTAGTTTCAGCGTACGTGTTAGGATTAGGGGACGGGTGAGGGTCAGGCTTCAGGGAAGGGTTAGGGTTAGGGTTCGGGCTAGGGTTAGGGTTAGGGGACCGGGACGGTTTAGGGTCCAGGTGAGGGTACGACAACGCTTTAGGGGGAGCGTTCGTGTGAGGGCGCAGGTTAGTGTCAGCGTACGGGTTAGGATTAGGGGACGGGTGAGGGTCAGGCTTCGGGGAAGGGTTAGGGTTAGGGTTCGGGCTAGGGTTAGGGTTAGGGGACGGGGACGATTTAGGGTCCAGGTGAGGGTACCACAACGCTTTAGGGGGAGCGTACGTGTGAGGGCGCGGGTTAGTGTCAGCGTACGGGTTAGGATTGGGGACGGGTGAGGGTCAGGCTTCGGGGAAGGGTTAGGGTTAGGGTTCGGGCTAGGGTTAGGGTTAGGGGACGGGGACGGTTTAGGGTCCAGGTGAGGGTACGACAACGCTTTAGGGGGAGCGTACGTGTGAGGGCGCGGGTTAGTGTCAGCGTACGGGTTAGGATTAGGGGACGGGTGAGGGTCAGGCTTCGGGGAAGGGTTAGGGTTAGGGTTCGGGCTAGGGTTAGGGTTAGGGTACGGGGACGGTTTAGGGTCCAGGTGAGGGTTCGACAACGCTTTAGGGGGAGCGTACGTGTGAGGGCGTGGCTTAGTGTCAGCGAACGGGTTAGGATTAGGGGACGGATGAGGGTCAGGCTTCGGGGAAGGGTTAGGGTTAGGGTTCGGGCTAGGGTTAGGGTTAGGGGACGGGGACGGTTTAGGGTCCAGGTGAGGGTACGACAACGCTTTAGGGGGAGCGTACGTGTGAGGGCGCAGGTTAGTGTCAGCGTACGGGTTAGGATTAGGGGACGGGTGAGGGTCAGGCTTCGGGGAAGGGTTAGGGTTAGGGTTCGGGCTAGGGTTAGGGGACGGGGACGGGGACGGTTTAGGGTCCAGGTGAGGGTACGACAACGTTTTAGGGGGAGCGTACGTGTGAGGGCGCGGGTTAGGGTCAGCGTACGGGTTAGGATTAGGGGACGGGTGAGGGTCAGGCTTCGGGGAAGGGTTAGGGTTAGGGTTCGGGCTAGGGTTAGGGTTAGGGGACGGGGAAGGTTTAGGGTCCACTTGAGGGTACGACAACGCTTTAGGGGGAGCGTACGTGTGAGGGCGCGGGTTAGTGTCAGCGTAAGGGTTAGGATTAGGGGACGGGTGAGGGTCAGGCTTCGGGGAAGGGTTAGGGTTAGGGTTCGGGCTAGGGTTAGGTTTAGGGGACGGGGACGGTTTAGGGTCCAGGTGAGGGTATGACAACGCTTTAGGGGGAGCATACGTGTGAGGGCGCGGGTTAGTGTCAGCGTACGGGTTAGGATTAGGGGACGGGTGAGGGTCAGGCTTCGGGGAATTGTTAGGGTTAGGGTTCGGGCTAGGGTTAGGGTTAGGAAACGGGGACGGTTTAGGGTCCAGGTGAGGGTACGACAACGTTGTAGGGGGAGCGTACGTGTGAGGGCGCGGGTTAGGGTCAGCGTACGGGTTAGGATTAGGGGACGTGTGAGGGTCAGGCTTCGCGGAAGGGTTAGGGTTAGGGTTCGGGCTAGGGTTAGGGTTAGGGGACGGGGAAGGTTTAGGGTCCACTTGAGGGTACGACAACGCTTTAGGGGGAGCGTACGTGTGAGGGCGCGGGTTAGTGTCAGCGTACGGGTTAGGATTAGGGGACGGGTGAGGGTCAGGCTTCGGGGAAGGGTTAGGGTTAGGGTTCGGGCTAGGGTTAGGTTTAGGGGACGGGGACGGTTTAGGGTCCAGGTGAGGGTACGACAACGCTTTAGGGGGAGCATACGTGTGAGGGCGCGGGTTAGTGTCAGCGTACGGGTTAGGATTAGGGGACGGGTGAGGGTCAGGCTTCGGGGAATTGTTAGGGTTAGGGTTCGGGCTAGGGTCAGTGTTAGGAAACGGGGACGGTTTAGGGTCCAGGTGAGGGTACGACAACGTTGTAGGGGGAGCGTACGTGTGAGGGCGCGGGTTAGGGTCAGCGTACGGGTTAGGATTAGGGGACGTGTGAGGGTCAGGCTTCGCGGAAGGGTTAGGGTTAGGGTTCGGGCTAGGGTTAGGGTTAGGGGACGGGGAAGGTTTAGGGTCAAGGTGAGTGTACGACAACACTTTAGGGGGAGCGTACGTGTGAGGGCGCGGGTTAGGGTCAGCGTACGGGTTAGGATTAGGGGAAGGGTGAGGGTCAGGCTTCGGGGAAGGGTTAGGGTTAGGGTTCGGGCTAGGGTTAGGGTTAGGGGACGGGGACGATTTAGGGTCCAGGTGAGGGTACGACAACGCTTTAGGGGGAGCGTACGTGTGAGGGCGCGGGTTAGTGTCAGCGTACGGGTTAGGATTAGGGGACGGGTGAGGGTCAGGCTTCGGGGAAGGGTTAGGGTTAGGGTTCGGGCTAGGGTTAGGGTTAGGGGACGGGGACGGTTTAGGGTCCAGGTGAGGGTACGACAACGCTTTAGGGGGAGCGTACGTGTGAGGGTGCGGGTTAGTGTCAGCGTACGGGTTAGGATTAGGGGACGGGTGAGGGTCAGGCTTCGGGGAAGGGTTAGGGTTAGGGTTCGGGCTAGGGTTAGGGTTAGGGGACGGGGAAGGTTTAGGGTCAAGGTGAGGGTACGACAACGCTTTAGGGGGAGTGTACGTGTGAGGGCGCGGGTTAGGGTCAGCGTACGGGTTAGGATTAGGGGACGGGTGAGGGTCAGGCTTCGGGGAAGGGTTAGGGTTAGGGTTCGGGCTAGGGTTAGGGTTAGGGGACGGGGACGATTTAGGGTCCAGGTGAGGGTACGACAACGCTTTAGGGGGAGCGTACGTGTGAGGGCGCGGGTTAGTGTCAGCGTACGGGTTAGGATTAGGGGACGGGTGAGGGTCACGCTTCGGGGAAGGGTTAGGGTTAGGGTTCGGGCTAGGGTTAGGGTTAGGGGACGGGGACGGTTTAGGGTCCAGGTGAGTGTACGACAATGCTTTAGGGGGAGCGTACGTGTGAGGGCGCGGGTTAGTGTCAGCGTACGGGTTAGGATTAGGGGACGGGTGAGGGTCAGGCTTCGGGGAAGGGTTAGGGTTAGGGTTCGGGCTAGGGTTAGGGTTAGGGGACGGGGAAGGTTTAGGGTCCAGGTGAGGGTACGACAACGCTTTAGGGGGAGCGTACGTGTGAGGGCGCGGCTTAGTGTCAGCGTACGGGTTAGGATTAGGGGACGGGTGAGGGTCAGGCTTCGGGGAAGGGTTAGGGTTAGGGTTCGGGCTAGGGTTAGGGTTAGGGGACGGGGACGGTTTAGGGTCCAGGTGAGGGTACGACAACGCTTTAGGGGGAGCGTACGTGTGAGGGCGCGGGTTAGTGTCAGCGTACGGTTTAGGATTAGGCGACGGGTGAGGGTCAGGCTTCGGGGAAGGGTTAGGGTTAGGGTTCGGGCTAGGGTTAGGGTTAGGGGACGGGGAAGGTTTAGGGTCCAGGTGAGGGTACGACAACGCTTTAGGGGGAGCGTACGTGTGAGGGCGAGGGTTAGCGTCAGCGTACGTGTTAGGATTAGGGGACGGGTGAGGGTCAGGCTTCGGGGAAGGGTTAGGGTTAGGGTTCGGGCTAGGGTTAGGGTTAGGGGACGGGGACGGTTTAGGGTCCAGGTGAGGGTACGACAACGCTTTAGGGGGAGCGTACGTGTGAGGGTGCGGGTTAGTGTCAGCGTACGGGTTAGGATTAGGGGACGGGTGAGGGTCAGGCTTCGGGGAAGGGTTAGGGTTAGGGTTCGGGCTAGGGTTAGGGTTAGGGGACGGGGAAGGTTTAGGGTCAAGGTGAGGGTACGACAACACTTTAGGGGGAGCGTACGTGTGAGGGCGCGGGTTAGGGTCAGCGTACGGGTTAGGATTAGGGGACGGGTGAGGGTCAGGCTTCGGGGAAGGGTTAGGGTTAGGGTTCGGGCTAGGGTTAGGGTTAGGGGACGGGGACGATTTAGGGTCCAGGTGAGGGTACGACAACGCTTTAGGGGGAGCGTACGTGTGAGGGCGCGGGTTAGTGTCAGCGTACGGGTTAGGATTAGGGGACGGGTGAGGGTCAGGCTTCGGGGAAGGGTTAGGGTTAGGGTTCGGGCTAGGGTTAGGGTTAGGGGACGGGGACGGTTTAGGGTCCAGGTGAGGGTACGACAACGCTTTAGGGGGAGCGTACGTGTGAGGGCGCGGGTTAGTGTCAGCGTACGGGTTAGGATTAGGGGACGGGTGAGGGTCAGGCTTCGGGGAAGGGTTAGGGTTAGGGTTCGGGCTAGGGTTAGGGTCAGGGGACGGGGACGGTTTAGGGTCCAGGTGAGGGTTCGACAACGCTTTAGGGGGAGCGTACGTGTGAGGGCGCGGCTTAGTGTCAGCGAACGGGTTAGGATTAGGGGACGGGTGAGGGTCAGGCTTCGGGGAAGGGTTAGAGTTAGGGTTCGGGCTAGGGTTAGGGTTAGGGGACGGGGACGGTTTAGGGTCCAGGTGAGGGTACGACAACGCTTTAGGGGGAGCGTACGTGTGAGGGCGCAGGTTAGTGTCAGCGTACGGGTTAGGATTAGGGGACGGGTGAGGGTCAGGCTTCGGGGAAGTGTTAGGGTTAGGGTTCGGGCTAGGGTTAGGGTTAGGGGACGGGGACGGTTTAGGGTCCAGGTGAGGGTACGACAACGTTTTAGGGGGAGCGTACGTGTGAGGGCGCGGGTTAGGGTCAGCGTACGGGTTAGGATTAGGGGACGGGTGAGGGTCAGGCTTCGGGGAAGGGTTAGGGTTAGGGTTCGGGCTAGGGTTAGGGTTAGGGGACGGGGACGGTTTAGGGTCCAGGTGAGGGTACGACAACGCTTTAGGGGGAGCGTACGTGTGAGGGCGAGGGTTAGTGTCAGCGTAAGGGTTAGGATTAGGGGACGGGTGAGGGTCAGGCTTCGGGGAAGTGTTAGGGTTAGGGTTCGGGCTAGGGTTAGGGTTAGGGGACGGGGAAGGTTTAGGGTATAGGTGAGGGTACGACAACGCTTTAGGGGGAGCGTACATGTGAGGGCGCGGGTTAGTGTCAGCGTACGGGTTAGGATTAGGGGACGGGTGAGGGTCAGGCTTCGGGGAAGGGTTAGGGTTAGGGTTCGGGCTAGGGTTAGGGTTAGGGGACGGGGACGGTTTAGGGTCCAGGTGAGGGTACGACAACGCTTTAGGGGGAGCGTACGTGTGAGGGCGCGGGTTAGTGTCAGCGTACGGGTTAGGATTAGGGGACGGGTGAGGGTCAGGCTTCGGGGAAGGGTTAGGGTTAGGGTTCGGGCTAGGGTTAGGGTTAGGAAACGGGGACGGTTTAGGGTCCAGGTGAGGGTACGACAACGTTGTAGGGGGAGCGTACGTGTGAGGGCGCGGGTTAGGGTCAGCGTACGGGTTAGGATTAGGGGACGTGTGAGGGTCAGGCTTCGCGGAAGGGTTAGTGTTAGGGTTCGGGCTAGGGTTAGGGTTAGGGGACGGGGAAGGTTTAGGGTCAAGGTGAGGGTACGACAACACTTTAGGGGGAGCGTACGTGTGAGGGCGCGGGTTAGGGTCAGCGTACGGGTTAGGATTAGGGGACGGGTGAGGGTCAGGCTTCGGGGAAGTGTTAGGGTTAGGGTTCGGGCTAGGGTTAGGGTTAGGGGACGGGGACGATTTAGGGTCCAGGTGAGGGTACGACAACGCTTTAGGGGGAGCGTACGTGTGAGGGCGCGGGTTAGTGTCAGCGTACGGGTTAGGATTAGGGGACGGGTGAGGGTCAGGCTTCGGGGAAGGGTTAGGGTTAGGGTTCGGGCTAGGGTTAGGGTTAGGGGACGGGGACGGTTTAGGGTCCAGGTGAGGGTACGACAACGCTTTAGGGGGAGCGTACGTGTGAGGGCGCGGGTTAGTGTCAGCGTACGGGTTAGGATTAGGGGACGGGTGAGGGTCAGGCTTCGGGGAAGGGTTAGGGTTAGGGTTCGGGCTAGGGTTAGGGTTAGGGGACGGGGACGGTTTAGGGTCCAGGTGAGGGTTCGACAACGCTTTAGGGGGAGCGTACGTGTGAGGGCGCGGCTTAGTGTCAGCGAACGGGTTAGGATTAGGGGACGGGTGAGGGTCAGGCTTCGGGGAAGGGTTAGGGTTAGGGTTCGGGCTAGGGTTAGGGTTAGGGGACGGGGACGGTTTAGGGTCCAGGTGAGGGTACGACAACGCTTTAGGGGGAGCGTACGTGTGAGGGCGCGGGTTAGTGTCAGCGTACGGGTTAGGATTAGGGGACGGGTGAGGGTCAAGCTTCGGGGAAGGGTTAGGGTTAGGGTTCGGGCTAAGGTTAGGGTTAGGGGACGGGGACGGTTTAGGGTCCAGGTGAGGGTACGACAACGTTGTAGGGGGAGCGTACGTGCGAGGGCGCGGGTTAGTGTCAGCGTACGGGTTAGGATTAGGGGACGGGTGAGGGTCAGGCTTCGGGGAAGGGTTAGGGTTAGGGTTCGGGCTAGGGTTAGGGTTAGGGGACGGGGACGGTTTAGGGTCCAGGTGAGGGTACGACAACGCTTTAGGGGGAGCGTACGTGTGAGGGCGCGGCTTAGTGTCAGCGTACGGGTTAGGATTAGGGGATGGGTGAGGGTCAGGCTTCGGGGAAGGGTTAGGGTTAGGGTTCGGGCTAGGGTTAGGGTTAGGGGACGGGGACGGTTTAGGGTCCAGGTGAGGGTACGACAACGCTTTAGGGGGACCGTACGTGTGAGGGCGCGGGTTAGTGTCAGCGTACGGGTTAGGATTAGGGGACGGGTGAGGGTCATGCTTCGGGGAAGGGTTAGGGTTAGGGTTCGGGCTAGGGTTAGGGTTAGGGGACGGGGACGGTTTAGGGTCCAGGTGAGGGTACGACAACGCTTTAGGGGGAGCGTACGTGTGAGGGCGCGGGTTAGTGTCAGCGTACGGTTTAGGATTAGGGGACGGGTGAGGGTCAGGCTTCGGGGAAGGGTTAGGGTTAGGGTTCGGGCTAGGGTTAGGGTTAGGGGACGGGGACGGTTTAGGGTCCAGGTGAGGGTACGACAACGCTTTAGGGGGAGCGTACGTGTGAGGGCGCAGGTTAGTGTCAGCGTACGGGTTAGGATTAGGGGACGCGTGAGGGTCAGGCTTCGGGGAAGGGTTAGGGTTAGGGTTCGGGCTAGGGTTAGGGTTAGGGGACGGGGACGGTTTAGGGTCCAGGTGAGGGTACGACAACCTTTTAGGGGGAGCGTACGTGTGAGGGCGCGGGTTAGGGTCAGCGTACGGGTTAGGATTAGGGGACGGGTGAGGGTCAGGCTTCGGGGAAGGGTTAGGGTTAGGGTTCGGGCTAGGGTTAGGGTTAGGGGACGGAGAAGGTTTAGGGTCCAGGTGAGGGTACGACAACGCTTTAGGGGGAGCGTACGTGTGAGGGCGAGGGTTAGTGTCAGCGTACGGGTTAGGATTAGGGGACGGGTGAGGGTCAGGCTTCGGGGAAGGGTTAGGGTTAGGGTTCGGGCTAGGGTTAGGGTTAGGGGACGGGGAAGGTTTAGGGTCCAGGTGAGGGTACGACAACGCTTTAGGGGGAGCGTACGTGTGAGGGCGCGGGTTAGTGTCAGCGTACGGGTTAGGATTATGGGACGGGTGAGGGTCAGGCTTCGGGGAAGGGTTAGGGTTAGGGTTCGGGCTAGGGTTAGGGTTAGGGGACGGGGACGGTTTAGGGTCCAGGTGAGGGTACGACAACGCTTCAGGGGGAGCGTACGTGTGAGGGCGCGGGTTAGTGTCAGCGTACGGGTTAGGATTAGGGTACGGGTGAGGGTCAGGCTTCGGGGAAGGGTTAGGGTTAGGGTTCGGGCTAGGGTTAGGGTTAGGAAACGGGGACGGTTTAGGGTCCAGGTGAGGGTACGACAACGTTGTAGGGGGAGCGTACGTGTGAGGGCGCGGGTTAGGGTCAGCGTACGGGTTAGGATTAGGGGACTTGTGAGGGTCAGGCTTCGCGGAAGGGTTAGGGTTAGGGTTCGGGCTAGGGTTAGGGTTAGGGGACGGGGAAGGTTTAGGGTCAAATTGAGGGTACGACAACAGTTTAGGGGGAGCGTACGTGTGAGGGCGCGGGTTAGGGTCAGCGTACGGGTTAGGATTAGGGGACGGGTGAGGGTCAGGCTTCGGGGAAGGGTTAGGGTTAGGGTTCGGGCTAGGGTTAGGGTTAGGGGACGGGGACGATTTAGGGTCCAGGTGAGGGTACGACAACGCTTTAGGGGGAGCGTATGTGTGAGGGCGCGGGTTAGTGTCAGCGTACGGGTTAGGATTAGGGGACGGGTGAGGGTCAGGCTTCGGGGAAGGGTTAGGGTTAGGGTTCGGGCTAGGGTTAGGGTTAGGGGACGGGGACGGTTTAGGGTCCAGGTGAGGGTACGACAACGCTTTAGGGGGAGCGTACGTGTGAGGGCGCGGGTTAGTGTCAGCGTACGGGTTAGGATTAGGGGACGGGTGAGGGTCAGGCTTCGGGGAAGGGTTAGGGTTAGGGTTCGGGCTAGGGTTAGGGTTAGGGGACGGGGACGGTTTAGGGTCCAGGTGAGGGTTCGACAACGCTTTAGGGGGAGCGTACGTGTGAGGGCGCGGCTTAGTGTCAGCGAACGGGTTAGGATTAGGGGACGGGTGAGGGTCAGGCTTCGGGGAAGGGTTAGGGTTAGGGTTCGGGCTAGGGTTAGGGTTAGGGGACGGGGACGGTTTAGGGTCCAGGTGAGGGTACGACAACGCTTTAGGGGGAGCGTACGTGTGAGGGCGCAGGTTAGTGTCAGCGTACGGGTTAGGATTAGGGGACGGGTGAGGGTCAGGCTTCGGGGAAGGGTTAGGGTTAGGGTTCGGGCTAGGGTTAGGGTTAGGGGACGGGGACGGTTTAGGGTCCAGGTGAGGGTACGACAACGTTTTAGGGGGAGCGTACGTGTGAGGGCGCCGGTTAGGGTCAGCGTACGGGTTAGCATTAGGGGACGGGTGAGGGTCAGGCTTCGGGGAAGGGTTAGGGTTAGGGTTCGGGCTAGGGTTAGGGTTAGGGGACGGGGAAGGTTTAGGGTCCAGGTGAGGGTACGACAACGCTTTAGGGGAAGCGTACGTGTGAGGGCGAGGGTTAGTGTCAGCGTACGGGTTAGGATTAGGGGACGGGTGAGGGTCAGGCTTCGGGGAAGGGTTAGGGTTAGGGTTCGGGCTAGGGTTAGGGTTAGGGGACGGGGAAGGTTTAGGGTCCAGGTGAGGGTACGACAACGCTTTAGGGGGAGCGTACATGTGAGGGCGCGGGTTAGTGTCAGCGTACGGGTTAGGATTAGGGGACGGGTGAGGGTCAGGCTTCGGGGAAGGGTTAGGGTTAGGGTTCGGGCTAGGGTTAGGGTTAGGGGACGGGGACGGTTTAGGGTCCAGGTGAGGGTACGACAACGCTTTAGGGGGAGCGTACGTGTGAGGGCGCGGGTTAGTGTCAGCGTACGGGTTAGGATTAGGGGACGGGTGAGGGTCAGGCTTCGGGGAAGGGTTAGGGTTAGGGTTCGGGCTAGGGTTAGGGTTAGGAAACGGGGACGGTTTAGGGTCCAGGTGAGTGTACGACAACGTTGTAGGGGGAGCGTACGTGTGAGAGCGCGGGTTAGGGTCAGCGTACGGGTTAGGATTAGGGGACGTGTGAGGGTCAGGCTTCGCGGAAGGCTTAGGGTTAGGGTTCGGGCTACGGTTAGGGTTAGGGGACGGGGAAGGTTTAGGGTCAAGGTGAGGGTACGACAACACTTTAGGGGGAGCGTACGTGTGAGGGCGCGGGTTAGGGTCAGCGTACGGGTTAGGATTAGGGGACGGGTGAGGGTCAGGCTTCGGGGAAGGGTTAGGGTTAGGGTTCGGGCTAGGGTTAGGGTTAGGGGACGGGGACGATTTAGGGTCCAGGTGAGGGTACGACAACGTTGTAGGGGGAGCGAACGTGCGAGGGCGCGGGTTAGTGTAAGCTTACGGGTTAGGATTAGGGGACGGGTGAGGGTCAGGCTTCGGGGAAGGGTTAGGGTTAGGGTTCGGGCTAGGGTTAGGGTTAGGGGACGGGGACGGTTTAGGGTCCAGGTGAGGGTACGACGACGCTTTAGGGGGAGCGTACGTGTGAGGGCGCGGCTTAGTGTCAGCGTACGGGTTAGGATTAGGGGACGGGTGAGGGTCAGGCTTCGGGGAAGGGTTAGGGTTAGGGTTCGGGCTAGGGTTAGGGTTAGGGGACGGGGACGGTTTAGGGTCCAGGTGAGGGTACGACAACGCTTTAGGGGGAGCGTACGTGTGAGGGCGCGGGTTAGTGTCAGCGTACGGGTTAGGATTAGGGGACGGGTGAGGGTCAGGCTTCGGGGAAGGGTTAGGGTTAGGGTTCGGGCTAGGGTTAGGGTTAGGGGACGGGGACTGTTTAGGGTCCAGGTGAGGGTACGACAACGCTTTAGGGGGAGCGTACGTGTGAGGGCGCGGGTTAGTGTCAGCGTACGGGTTAGGATTAGGGGACGGGTGAGGGTCAGGCTTCGGGGAAGGGTTAGGGTTAGGGTTCGGGCTAGGGTTAGGGTTAGGGGACGGGGACGGTTTAGGGTCCAGGTGAGGGTACGACAACGCTTTAGGGGGAGCGTACGTGTGAGGGCGCAGGTTAGTGTCAGCGTACGGGTTAGGATTAGGGGACGGGTGAGGGTCAGGCTTCGGGGAAGGGTTAGGGTTAGGGTTCGGGCTAGGGTTAGGGTTAGGGGACGGGGACGGTTTAGGGTCCAGGTGAGGGTACGACAACGTTTTAGGGGGAGCGTACGTGTGAGGGCGCGGGTTAGGGTCAGCGTACGGGTTAGGATTAGGGGACGGGTGAGGGTCAGGCTTCGGGGAAGGGTTAGGGTTAGGGTTCGGGCTAGGGTTAGGGTTAGGGGACGGGGAAGGTTTAGGGTCCAGGTGAGGGTACGACAACGCTTTAGGGGGAGCGTACGTGTGAGGGCGAGGGTTAGTGTCAGCGTACGGGTTAGGATTAGGGGACGGGTGAGGGTCAGGCTTCGGGGAAGGGTTAGGGTTAGGGTTCGGGCTAGGGTTAGGGTTAGGGGACGGGGAAGGTTTAGGGTCCAGGTGAGGGTACGACAACGCTTTAGGGGGAGCGTACGTGTGAGGGCGCGGGTTAGTGTCAGCGTACGGGTTAGGATTAGGGGACGGGTGAGGGTCAGGCTTCGGGGAAGGGTTAGGGTTAGGGTTCGGGCTAGGGTTAGGGTTAGGGGACGGGGACGGTTTAGGGTCCAGGTGAGGGTTCGACAACGCTTTAGGGGGAGCGTACGTGTGAGGGCGCGGCTTAGTGTCAGCGAACGGGTTAGGATTAGGGGACGGGTGAGGGTCAGGCTTCGGGGAAGGGTTAGGGTTAGGGTTCGGGCTAGGGTTAGGGTTAGGGGACGGGGACGGTTTAGGGTCCAGGTGAGGGTACGACAACGCTTTAGGGGGAGCGTACGTGTGAGGGCGCAGGTTAGTGTCAGCGTACGGGTTAGGATTAGGGGACGGGTGAGGGTCAGGCTTCGGGGAAGGGTTAGGGTTAGGGTTCGGGCTAGGGTTAGGGTTAGGGGACGGGGACGGTTTAGGGTCCAGGTGAGGGTACGACAACGTTTTAGGGGGAGCGTACGTGTGAGGGCGCGGGTTAGGGTCAGCGTACGGGTTAGGATTAGGGGACGGGTGAGGGTCAGGCTTCGGGGAAGGGTTAGGGTTAGGGTTCGGGCTAGGGTTAGGGTTAGGGGACGGGGAAGGTTTAGGGTCCAGGTGAGGGTACGACAACGCTTTAGGGGGAGAGTACGTGTGAGGGCGAGGGTTAGCGTCAGCGTACGGGTTAGGATTAGGGGACGGGTGAGGGTCAGGCTTCGGGGAAGGGTTAGGGTTAGGGTTCGGGCTAGGGTTAGGGTTAGGGGACGGGGACGATTTAGGGTCCAGGTGAGGGTACGACAACGCTTTAGGGGGAGCGTACGTGTGAGGGCGCGGGTTAGTGTCAGCGTACGGGTTAGGATTAGGGGACGGGTGAGGGTCACGCTTCGGGGAAGGGTTAGGGTTAGGGTTCGGGCTAGGGTTAGGGTTAGGGGACGGGGACGGTTTAGGGTCCAGGTGAGTGTACGACAACGCTTTAGGGGGAGCGTACGTGTGAGGGCGCGGGTTAGTGTCAGCGTACGGGTTAGGATTAGGGGACGGGTGAGGGTCAGGCTTCGGGGAAGGGTTAGGGTTAGGGTTCGGGCTAGGGTTAGGGTTAGGGGACGGGGAAGGTTTAGGGTCCAGGTGAGGGTACGACAACGCTTTAGGGGGAGCGTACGTGTGAGGGCGCGGCTTAGTGTCAGCGTACGGGTTAGGATTAGGGGACGGGTGAGGGTCAGGCTTCGGGGAAGGGTTAGGGTTAGGGTTCGGGCTAGGGTTAGGGTTAGGGGACGGGGACGGTTTAGGGTCCAGGTGAGGGTACGACAACGCTTTAGGGGGAGCGTACGTGTGAGGGCGCGGGTTAGTGTCAGCGTACGGTTTAGGATTAGGCGACGGGTGAGGGTCAGGCTTCGGGGAAGGGTTAGGGTTAGGGTTCGGGCTAGGGTTAGGGTTAGGGGACGGGGAAGGTTTAGGGTCCAGGTGAGGGTACGACAACGCTTTAGGGGGAGCGTACGTGTGAGGGCGCGGGTTAGTGTCAGCGTACGGGTTAGGATTAGGGGACGGGTGAGGGTCAGGCTCCGGGGAAGGGTTAGGGTTAGGGTTCGGGCTAGGGTTAGGGTTAGGGGACGGGGACGGTTTAGGGTCCAGGTGAGGGTACGACAACGCTTTAGGGGTAGCGTACGTGTGAGGGCGCGGGTTAGTGTCAGCGTACAGGTTAGGATTAGGGGACGGGTGAGGGTCAGGCTTCGGGGAAGGGTTAGGGTTAGGGTTCGGGCTAGGGTTAGGGTTAGGGGACGGGGAAGGTTTAGGGTCCAGGTGAGGGTACGACAACGCTTTAGGGGGAGCGTACGTGTGAGGGTGCGGGTTAGTGTCAGCGTACGGGTTAGGATTAGGGGACGGGTGAGGGTCAGGCTTCGGGGAAGGGTTAGGGTTAGGGTTCGGGCTAGGGTTAGGGTTAGGGGACGGGGAAGGTTTAGGGTCAAGGTGAGGGTACGACAACACTTTAGGGGGAGCGTACGTGTGAGGGCGCGGGTTAGGGTCAGCGTACGGGTTAGGATTAGGGGACGGGTGAGGGTCAGGCTTCGGGGAAGGGTTAGGGTTAGGGTTCGGGCTAGGGTTAGGGTTAGGGGACGGGGACGATTTAGGGTCCAGGTGAGGGTACGACAACGCTTTAGGGGGAGCGTACGTGTGAGGGCGCGGGTTAGTGTCAGCGTACGGGTTAGGATTAGGGGACGGGTGAGGGTCAGGCTTCGGGGAAGGGTTAGGGTTAGGGTTCGGGCTAGGGTTAGGGTTACGGGACGGGGACGGTTTAGGGTCCAGGTGAGGGTACGACAACGCTTTAGGGGGAGCGTACGTGTGAGGGCGCGGGTTAGTGTCAGCGTACGGGTTAGGATTAGGGGACGGGTGAGGGTCAGGCTTCGGGGAAGGGTTAGGGTTAGGGTTCGGGCTAGGGTTAGGGTTAGGGGACGGGGACGGTTTAGGGTCCAGGTGAGGGTTCGACAACGCTTTAGGGGGAGCGTACGTGTGAGGGCGCGGCTTAGTGTCAGCGAACGGGTTAGGATTAGGGGACGGGTGAGGGTCAGGCTTCGGGGAAGGGTTAGGGTTAGGGTTCGGGCTAGGGTTAGGGTTAGGGGACGGGGACGGTTTAGGGTCCAGGTGAGGGTACGACAACGCTTTAGGGGGAGCGTACGTGTGAGGGCGCAGGTTAGTGTCAGCGTACGGGTTAGGATTAGGGGACGGGTGAGGGTCAGGCTTCGGGGAAGTGTTAGGGTTAGGGTTCGGGCTAGGGTTAGGGTTAGGGGACGGGGACGGTTTAGGGTCCAGGTGAGGGTACGACAACGTTTTAGGGGGAGCGTACGTGTGAGGGCGCGGGTTAGGGTCAGCGTACGGGTTAGGATTAGGGGACGGGTGAGGGTCAGGCTTCGGGGAAGGGTTAGGGTTAGGGTTCGGGCTAGGGTTAGGGTTAGGGGACGGGGACGGTTTAGGGTCCAGGTGAGGGTACGACAACGCTTTAGGGGGAGCGTACGTGTGAGGGCGAGGGTTAGTGTCAGCGTACGGGTTAGGATTAGGGGACGGGTGAGGGTCAGGCTTCGGGGAAGTGTTAGGGTTAGGGTTCGGGCTAGGGTTAGGGTTAGGGGACGGGGAAGGTTTAGGGTATAGGTGAGGGTACGACAACGCTTTAGGGGGAGCGTACATGTGAGGGCGCGGGTTAGTGTCAGCGTACGGGTTAGGATTAGGGGACGGGTGAGGGTCAGGCTTCGGGGAAGGGTTAGGGTTAGGGTTCGGGCTAGGGTTAGGGTTAGGGGACGGGGACGGTTTAGGGTCCAGGTGAGGGTACGACAACGCTTTAGGGGGAGCGTACGTGTGAGGGCGCGGGTTAGTGTCAGCGTACGGGTTAGGATTAGGGGACGGGTGAGGGTCAGGCTTCGGGGAAGGGTTAGGGTTAGGGTTCGGGCTAGGGTTAGGGTTAGGAAACGGGGAGGGTTTAGGGTCCAGGTGAGGGTACGACAACGTTGTAGGGGGAGCGTACGTGTGAGGGCCCGGGTTAGGGTCAGCGTACCGGTTAGGATTAGGGGACGTGTGAGGGTCAGGCTTCGCGGAAGGGTTAGTGTTAGGGTTCGGGCTAGGGTTAGGGTTAGGGGACGGGGAAGGTTTAGGGTCAAGATGAGGGTACGACAACACTTTAGGGGGAGCGTACGTGTGAGGGCGCGGGTTAGGGTCAGCGTACGGGTTAGGATTAGGGGACGGGTGAGGGTCAGGCTTCGGGGAAGTGTTAGGGTTAGGGTTCGGGCTAGGGTTAGGGTTAGGGGACGGGGACGATTTAGGGTCCAGGTGAGGGTACGACAACGCTTTAGGGGGAGCGTACGTGTGAGGGCGCGGGTTAGTGTCAGCGTACGGGTTAGGATTAGGGGACGGGTGAGGGTCAGGCTTCGGGGAAGGGTTAGGGTTAGGGTTCGGGCTAGGGTTAGGGTTAGGGGACGGGGACGGTTTAGGGTCCAGGTGAGGGTACGACAACGCTTTAGGGGGAGCGTACGTGTGAGGGCGCGGGTTAGTGTCAGCGTACGGGTTAGGATTAGGGGACGGGTGAGGGTCAGGCTTCGGGGAAGGGTTAGGGTTAGGGTTCGGGCTAGGGTTAGGGTTAGGGGACGGGGACGGTTTAGGGTCCAGGTGAGGGTTCGACAACGCTTTAGGGGGAGCGTACGTGTGAGGGCGCGGCTTAGTGTCAGCGAACGGGTTAGGATTAGGGGACGGGTGAGGGTCAGGCTTCGGGGAAGGGTTAGGGTTAGGGTTCGGGCTAGGGTTAGGGTTAGGGGACGGGGACGGTTTAGGGTCCAGGTGAGGGTACGACAACGCTTTAGGGGGAGCGTACGTGTGAGGGCGCGGGTTAGTGTCAGCGTACGGGTTAGGATTAGGGGACGGGTGAGGGTCAAGCTTCGGGGAAGGGTTAGGGTTAGGGTTCGGGCTAAGGTTAGGGTTAGGGGACGGGGACGGTTTAGGGTCCAGGTGAGGGTACGACAACGTTGTAGGGGGAGCGTACGTGCGAGGGCGCGGGTTAGTGTCAGCGTACGGGTTAGGATTAGGGGACGGGTGAGGGTCAGGCTTCGGGGAAGGGTTAGGGTTAGGGTTCGGGCTAGGGTTAGGGTTAGGGGACGGGGACGGTTTAGGGTCCAGGTGAGGGTACGACAACGCTTTAGGGGGAGCGTACGTGTGAGGGCGCGGGTTAGTGTCAGCGTACGGGTTAGGATTAGGGGACGGGTGAGGGTCAGGCTTCGGGGAAGGGTTAGGGTTAGGGTTCGGGCTAGGGTTAGGGTTAGGAAACGGGGACGGTTTAGGGTCCAGGTGAGTGTACGACAACGTTGTAGAGGGAGCGTACGTGTGAGATCGCGGGTTAGGGTCAGCGTACGGGTTAGGATTAGGGGACGTGTGAGGGTCAGGCTTCGCGGAAGGGTTAGGGTTAGGGTTCGGGCTACGGTTAGGGTTAGGGGACGGGGAAGGTTTAGGGTCAAGGTGAGGGTACGACAACACTTTAGGGGGAGCGTACATGTGAGGGCGCGGGTTAGGGTCAGCGTACGGGTTAGGATTAGGGGACGGGTGAGGGTCAGGCTTCGGGGAAGGGTTAGGGTTAGGGTTCGGGCTAGGGTTAGTGTTAGGGGACGGGGACGATTTAGGTTCCAGGTGAGGGTACGACAACGCTTTAGGGGGAGCGTACGTGTGAGGGCGCGGGTTAGTGTCAGCGTACGGGTTAGGATTAGGGGACGGGTGAGGGTCAGGCTTCGGGGAAGGGTTAGGGTTAGGGTTCGGGCTAGGGTTAGGGTTAGGGGACGGGGAAGGTTTAGGGTCAAGGTGAGGGTACGACAACGCTTTAGGGGGAGCGTACGTGTGAGGGCGAGAGTTAGTGTCAGCGTACGGGTTAGGATTAGGGGACGGGTGAGGGTCAGGCTTCGGGGAAGGGTTAGGGTTAGGGTTCGGGCTAGGGTTAGGGTTAGGAAACGGGGACGGTTTAGGGTCCAGGTGAGGGTACGACAACGTTGTAGGGAGAGCGTACGTGTGAGGGCGCGGGTTAGGGTCAGCGTACGGGTTAGGATTAGGGGACGTGTGAGGGTCAGGCTTCGCGGAAGGGTTAGGGTTAGGGTTCGGGCTAGGGTTAGGGTTAGGGGACGGGGAAGGTTTAGGGTCAAGGTGAGGGTACGACAACACTTTAGGGGGAGCGTACGTGTGAGGGCGCGGGTTAGGGTCAGCGTACGGGTTAGGATTAGGGGACGGGTGAGGGTCAGGCTTCGGGGAAGGGTTAGGGTTAGGGTTCGGGCTAGGGTTAGGGTTAGGGGACGGGGACGATTTAGGGTCCAGGTGAGGGTACGACAACGTTGTAGGGGGAGCGAACGTGCGAGGGCGCGGGTTAGTGTAAGCTTACGGGTTAGGATTAGGGGACGGGTGAGGGTCAGGCTTCGGGGAAGGGTTAGGGTTAGGGTTCGGGCTAGGGTTAGGGTTAGGGGACGGGGACGGTTTAGGGTCCAGGTGAGGGTACGACGACGCTTTAGGGGGAGCGTACGTGTGAGGGCGCGGCTTAGTGTCAGCGTACGGGTTAGGATTAGGGGACGGGTGAGGGTCAGGCTTCGGGGAAGGGTTAGGGTTAGGGTTCGGGCTAGGGTTAGGGTTAGGGGACGGGGACGGTTTAGGGTCCAGGTGAGGGTACGACAACGCTGTAGGGGGAGCGTACGTGTGAGGGCGCGGGTTAGTTTCAGCGTACGGGTTAGGATTAGGGGACGGGTGAGGGTCAGGCTTCGGGGAAGGGTTAGGGTTAGGGTTCGGGCTAGGGTTAGGGTTAGGAAACGGGGACGGTTTAGGGTCCAGGTGAGGGTACGACAACGCTGTAGGGGGAGCGTACGTGTGAGGGCGCGGGTTAGTGTCAGCGTACGGGTTAGGATTAGGGGACGGGTGAGGGTCAGGCTTCGGGGAAGGGTTAGGGTTAGGGTTCGGGCTAGGGTTAGGTTTAGGGGACGGGGACGGTTTAGGGTCCAGGTGAGGGTACGACAACGCTTTAGGGGGAGCGTACGTGTCAGGGCGCGGGTTAGTGTCAGCGTACGGGTTAGGATTAGGGGACGGGTGAGGGTCAGGCTTCGGGGAAGGGTTAGGGTTAGGGTTCGGGCTAGGGTTAGGGTTAGGGGACGGGGAAGGTTTAGGGTCCAGGTGAGGGTACGACAACGCTTTAGGGGGAGCGTACGTGTGAGGGCGCGGGTTAGTGTCAGCGTACGGGTTAGGATTAGGGGACGGGTGAGGGTCAGGCTTCGGGGAAGGGTTAGGGTTAGGGTTCGGGCTAGGGTTAGGGTTAGGGGACGGGGACGGTTTAGGGTCCAGGTGAGGGTACGACAACGCTTTAGGGGAAGCGTACGTGTGAGGGCGCGGGTTAGTGTCAGCGTACGGGTTAGGATTAGGGGACGGGTGAGGGTCAGGCTTCGGGGAAGGGTTAGGGTTAGGGTTCGGACTAGGGTTAGGGTTAGGAAACGGGGACGGTTTAGGGTCCAGGTGAGGGTACGACAACGTTGTAGGGGGAGCGTACGTGTGAGGGCGCGGGTCAGGGTCAGCGTACGGGTTAGGATTAGGGGACGTGTGAGGGTCAGGCTTCGGGGAAGGGATAGGGTTAGGGTTCGGGCTAGGGTTAGGGTTAGGGGACGGGGAAGGTTTAGGGTCCAGGTGAGGGTACGACAACACTTTAGGGGGAGCGTACGTGTGAGGGCGCGGGTTAGGGTGAGCGTACGGGTTAGGATTAGGGGACGGGTGAGGGTCAGGCTTCGGGGAAGTGTTAGGGTTAGGGTTCGGGCTAGGGTTAGGGTTAGGGGACGGGGACGGTTTAGGGTCCAGGTGAGGGTACGACAACGCTTTAGGGGGAGCGTACGTGTGAGGGCGCGGGTTAGTGTCAGCGTACGGGTTAGGATTAGGGGACGGGTGAGGGTCAGGCTTCGGGGAAGGGTTAGGGTTAGGGTTCGGGCTAGGGTTAGGGTTAGGGGACGGGGACGGTTTAGGGTCCAGGTGAGGGTACGACAACGCTTTAGGGGGAGCGTACGTGTGAGGGCGCGGGTTAGTGTCAGCGTACGGGTTTTGATTAGGGGACGGGTGAGGGTCAGGCTTCGGGGAAGGTTTAGGGTTAGGGTTCGGGCTAGGGTTAGGGTTAGGGGACGGGGACGGTTTAGGGTCCAGGTGAGGGTACGACAACGCTTTAGGGGGAGCGTACGTGTGAGGGCTTGGCTTAGTGTCAGCGTACGGGTTAGGATTAGGGGACGGGTGAGGGTCAGGCTTCGGGGAAGGGTTAGGGTTAGGGTTCGGGCTAGGGTTAGGGTTAGGGGACGGGGACGGTTTAGGGTCCAGGTGAGGGTACGACAACGCTTTAGGGGGAGCGTACGTGTGAGGGCGCGGGTTAGTGTCAGCGTACGGGTTAGGATTAGGGGACGGGTGAGGGTCAGGCTTCGGGGAAGGGTTAGGGTTAGGGTTCGGGCTAGGGTTAGGGTTAGGAAACGGGGACGGTTTAGGGTCCAGGTGAGGGTACGACAACGTTGTAGGGGGAGCGTACGTGTGAGGGCGCGGGTTAGGGTCAGCGTACGGGTTAGGATTAGGGGACGGGTGAGGGTCAGGCTTCGCGGAAGGGTTAGGGTTAGGGTTCGGGCTAGGGTTAGGGTTAGGGGACGGGGAAGGTTTAGGGTCAAGGTGAGGGTACGACAACACTTTAGGGGGAGCATACGTGTGAGGGCGCGGGTTAGGGTCAGCGTACGGGTTAGGATTAGGGGACGGGTGAGGGTCAGGCTTCGGGGAAGGGTTAGGGTTAGGGTTCGGGCTAGGGTTAGGGTTAGGGGACGGGGACGGTTTAGGGTCCAGGTGAGGGTTCGACAACGCTGTAGGGGGAGCGTACGTGTGAGGGCGCGGCTTAGTGTCAGCGAACGGGTTAGGATTAGGGGACGGGTGAGGGTCAGGCTTCGGGGAAGGGTTAGGGTTAGGGTTCGGGCTAGGGTTAGGGTTAGGGGACGGGGACGGTTTAGGGTCCAGGTGAGGGTACGACAACGCTTTAGGGGGAGCGTACGTGTGAGGGCGCGGGTTAGTGTCAGCGTACGGGTTAGGATTAGGGGACGGGTGAGGGTCAAGCTTCGGGGAAGGGTTAGGGTTAGGGTTCGGGCTAGGGTTAGGGTTAGGGGACGGGGACGGTTTACGGTCCAGGTGATGGTACGACAACGTTGTAGGGGGAGCGTACGTGCGAGGGCGCGGGTTAGTTTCAGCGTACGTGTTAGGATTAGGGGACGGGTGAGGGTCAGGCTTCAGGGAAGGGTTAGGGTTAGGGTTCGGGCTAGGGTTAGGGTTAGGGGACCGGGACGGTTTAGGGTCCAGGTGAGGGTACGACAACGCTTTAGGGGGAGCGTTCGTGTGAGGGCGCAGGTTAGTGTCAGCGTACGGGTTAGGATTAGGGGACGGGTGAGGGTCAGGCTTCGGGGAAGGGTTAGGGTTAGGGTTCGGGCTAGGGTTAGGGTTAGGGGACGGGGACGATTTAGGGTCCAGGTGAGGGTACCACAACGCTTTAGGGGGAGCGTACGTGTGAGGGCGCGGGTTAGTGTCAGCGTACGGGTTAGGATTGGGGACGGGTGAGGGTCAGGCTTCGGGGAAGGGTTAGGGTTAGGGTTCGGGCTAGGGTTAGGGTTAGGGGACGGGGACGGTTTAGGGTCCAGGTGAGGGTACGACAACGCTTTAGGGGGAGCGTACGTGTGAGGGCGCGGGTTAGTGTCAGCGTACGGGTTAGGATTAGGGGACGGGTGAGGGTCAGGCTTCGGGGAAGGGTTAGGGTTAGGGTTCGGGCTAGGGTTAGGGTTAGGGTACGGGGACGGTTTAGGGTCTAGGTGAGGGTTCGACAACGCTTTAGGGGGAGCGTACGTGTGAGGGCGTGGCTTAGTGTCAGCGAACGGGTTAGGATTAGGGGACGGATGAGGGTCAGGCTTCGGGGAAGGGTTAGGGTTAGGGTTCGGGCTAGGGTTAGGGTTAGGGGACGGGGACGGTTTAGGGTCCAGGTGAGGGTACGACAACGCTTTAGGGGGAGCGTACGTGTGAGGGCGCAGGTTAGTGTCAGCGTACGGGTTAGGATTAGGGGACGGGTGAGGGTCAGGCTTCGGGGAAGGGTTAGGGTTAGGGTTCGGGCTAGGGTTAGGGGACGGGGACGGGGACGGTTTAGGGTCCAGGTGAGGGTACGACAACGTTTTAGGGGGAGCGTACGTGTGAGGGCGCGGGTTAGGGTCAGCGTACGGGTTAGGATTAGGGGACGGGTGAGGGTCAGGCTTCGGGGAAGGGTTAGGGTTAGGGTTCGGGCTAGGGTTAGGGTTAGGGGACGGGGAAGGTTTAGGGTCCACTTGAGGGTACGACAACGCTTTAGGGGGAGCGTACGTGTGAGGGCGCGGGTTAGTGTCAGCGTACGGGTTAGGATTAGGGGACGGGTGAGGGTCAGGCTTCGGGGAAGGGTTAGGGTTAGGGTTCGGGCTAGGGTTAGGTTTAGGGGACGGGGACGGTTTAGGGTCCAGGTGAGGGTATGACAACGCTTTAGGGGGAGCATACGTGTGAGGGCGCGGGTTAGTGTCAGCGTACGGGTTAGGATTAGGGGACGGGTGAGGGTCAGGCTTCGGGGAATTGTTAGGGTTAGGGTTCGGGCTAGGGTTAGGGTTAGGAAACGGGGACGGTTTAGGGTCCAGGTGAGGGTACGACAACGTTGTAGGGGGAGCGTACGTGTGAGGGCGCGGGTTAGGGTCAGCGTACGGGTTAGGATTAGGGGACGTGTGAGGGTCAGGCTTCGCGGAAGGGTTAGGGTTAGGGTTCGGGCTAGGGTTAGGGTTAGGGGACGGGGAAGGTTTAGGGTCCACTTGAGGGTACGACAACGCTTTAGGGGGAGCGTACGTGTGAGGGCGCGGGTTAGTGTCAGCGTACGGGTTAGGATTAGGGGACGGGTGAGGGTCAGGCTTCGGGGAAGGGTTAGGGTTAGGGTTCGGGCTAGGGTTAGGTTTAGGGGACGGGGACGGTTTAGGGTCCAGGTGAGGGTACGACAACGCTTTAGGGGGAGCATACGTGTGAGGGCGCGGGTTAGTGTCAGCGTACGGGTTAGGATTAGGGGACGGGTGAGGGTCAGGCTTCGGGGAATTGTTAGGGTTAGGGTTCGGGCTAGGGTCAGTGTTAGGAAACGGGGACGGTTTAGGGTCCAGGTGAGGGTACGACAACGTTGTAGGGGGAGCGTACGTGTGAGGGCGCGGGTTAGGGTCAGCGTACGGGTTAGGATTAGGGGACGTGTGAGGGTCAGGCTTCGCGGAAGGGTTAGGGTTAGGGTTCGGGCTAGGGTTAGGGTTAGGGGACGGGGAAGGTTTAGGGTCAAGGTGAGTGTACGACAACACTTTAGGGGGAGCGTACGTGTGAGGGCGCGGGTTAGGGTCAGCGTACGGGTTAGGATTAGGGGAAGGGTGAGGGTCAGGCTTCGGGGAAGGGTTAGGGTTAGGGTTCGGGCTAGGGTTAGGGTTAGGGGACGGGGACGATTTAGGGTCCAGGTGAGGGTACGACAACGCTTTAGGGGGAGCGTACGTGTGAGGGCGCGGGTTAGTGTCAGCGTACGGGTTAGGATTAGGGGACGGGTGAGGGTCAGGCTTCGGGGAAGGGTTAGGGTTAGGGTTCGGGCTAGGGTTAGGGTTAGGGGACGGGGACGGTTTAGGGTCAAGGTGAGGGTTCGACAACGCTGTAGGGGGAGCGTACGTGTGAGGGCGCGGCTTAGTGTCAGCGAACGGGTTAGGATTAGGGGACGGGTGAGGGTCAGGCTTCGGGGAAGGGTTAGGGTTAGGGTTCGGGCTAGGGTTAGGGTTAGGGGACGGGGACGGTTTAGGGTCCAGGTGAGGGTACGACAACGCTTTAGGGGGAGCGTACGTGTGAGGGCGCGGGTTAGTGTCAGCGTACGGGTTAGGATTAGGGGACGGGTGAGGGTCAAGCTTCGGGGAAGGGTTAGGGTTAGGGTTCGGGCTAGGGTTAGGGTTAGGGGACGGGGACGGTTTAGGGTCCAGGTGAGGGTACGACAACGTTGTAGGGGGAGCGTACGTGCGAGGGCGTGGGTTAGTGTCAGCGTACGGGTTAGGATTAGGGGACGGGTGAGGGTCAGGCTTCAGGGAAGGGTTAGGGTTAGGGTTCGGGCTAGGGTTAGGGTTAGGGGACGGGGACGGTTTAGGGTCCAGGTGAGGTTACGACAACGCTTTAGGGGGAGCGTACGTGTGAGGGCGCGGCTTAGTGTCAGCGTACGGGTTAGGATTAGGGGACGGGTGAAGGTCAGGCTTCGGGGAAGGGTTAGGGTTAGGGTTCGGGCTAGGGTTAGGGTTAGGGGACGGGGACGGTTTAGGGTCCAGGTGAGGGTACGACAACGCTTTAGGGGGAGCGTACGTGTGAGGGCGCGGGTTAGTGTCAGCGTACGGGTTAGGATTAGGGGACGGGTGAGGGTCAGGCTTCGGGGAAGGGTTAGGGTTAGGGTTCGGGCTAGGGTTAGGGTTAGGGTACGGGGACGGTTTAGGGTCCAGGTGAGGGTACGACAACGCTTTAGGGGGAGCGTACGTGTGAGGGCGCGGGTTAGTGTCAGCGTACGGGTTAGGATTAGGGGACGGGTGAGGGTCAGGCTTCGGGGAAGGGTTAGGGTTAGGGTTCGGGCTAGGGTTAGGGTTAGGGGACCGGGACGGTTTAGGGTCCAGGTGAGGGTACGACAACGCTTTAGGGGGAGCGTACGTGTGAGGGCGCAGGTTAGTGTCAGCGTACGGGTTAGGATTAGGGGACGGGTGAGGGTCAGGCTTCGGGGAAGGGTTAGGGTTAGGGTTCGGGCTAGGGTTAGGGTTAGGGGACGGGGACGATTTAGGGTCCAGGTGAGGGTACCACAACGCTTTAGGGGGAGCGTACGTGTGAGGGCGCGGGTTAGTGTCAGCGTACGGGTTAGAATTGGGGACGGGTGAGGGTCAGGCTTCGGGGAAGGGTTAGGGTTAGGGTTCGGGCTAGGGTTAGGGTTAGGGGACGGGGACGGTTTAGGGTCCAGGTGAGGGTACGACAACGCTTTAGGGGGAGCGTACGTGTGAGGGCGCGGGTTAGTGTCAGCGTACGGGTTAGGATTAGGGGACGGGTGAGGGTCAGGCTTCGGGGAAGTGTTAGGGTTAGGGTTCGGGCTAGGGTTAGGGTTAGGGGACGGGGACGGTTTAGGGTCCAGGTGAGGGTTCGACAACGCTTTAGGGGGAGCGTACGTGTGAGGGCGTGGCTTAGTGTCAGCGAACGGGTTAGGATTAGGGGACGGATGAGGGTCAGGCTTCGGGGAAGGGTTAGGGTTAGGGTTCGGGCTAGGGTTAGGGTTAGGGGACGGGGACGGTTTAGGGTCCAGGTGAGGGTACGACAACGCTTTAGGGGGAGCGTACGTGTGAGGGCGCAGGTTAGTGTCAGCGTACGGGTTAGGATTAGGGGACGGGTGAGGGTCAGGCTTCGGGGAAGGGTTAGGGTTAGGGTTCGGGCTAGGGTTAGGGGACGGGGACGGGGACGGTTTAGGGTCCAGGTGAGGGTACGACAACGTTTTAGGGGGAGCGTACGTGTGAGGGCGCGGGTTAGGGTCAGCGTACGGGTTAGGATTAGGGGACGGGTGAGGGTCAGGCTTCGGGGAAGGGTTAGGGTTAGGGTTCGGGCTAGGGTTAGGGTTAGGGGACGGGGAAGGTTTAGGGTCCACTTGAGGGTACGACAACGCTTTAGGGGGAGCGTACGTGTGAGGGCGCGGGTTAGTGTCAGCGTACGGGTTAGGATTAGGGGACGGGTGAGGGTCAGGCTTCGGGGAAGGGTTAGGGTTAGGGTTCGGGCTAGGGTTAGGTTTAGGGGACGGGGACGGTTTAGGGTCCAGGTGAGGGTACGACAACGCTTTAGGGGGAGCATACGTGTGAGGGCGCGGGTTAGTGTCAGCGTACGGGTTAGGATTAGGGGACGGGTGAGGGTCAGGCTTCGGGGAATTGTTAGGGTTAGGGTTCGGGCTAGGGTTAGGGTTAGGAAACGGGGACGGTTTAGGGTCCAGGTGAGGGTACGACAACGTTGTAGGGGGAGCGTACGTGTGAGGGCGCGGGTTAGGGTCAGCGTACGGGTTAGGATTAGGGGACGTGTGAGGGTCAGGCTTCGCGGAAGGGTTAGGGTTAGGGTTCGGGCTAGGGTTAGGGTTAGGGGACGGGGAAGGTTTAGGGTCCACTTGAGGGTACGACAACGCTTTAGGGGGAGCGTACGTGTGAGGGCGCGGGTTAGTGTCAGCGTACGGGTTAGGATTAGGGGACGGGTGAGGGTCAGGCTTCGGGGAAGGGTTAGGGTTAGGGTTCGGGCTAGGGTTAGGTTTAGGGGACGGGGACGGTTTAGGGTCCAGGTGAGTGTACGACAACGCTTTAGGGGGAGCATACGTGTGAGGGCGCGGGTTAGTGTCAGCGTACGGGTTAGGATTAGGGGACGGGTGAGGGTCAGGCTTCGGGGAATTGTTAGGGTTAGGGTTCGGGCTAGGGTTAGGGTTAGGAAACGGGGACGGTTTAGGGTCCAGGTGAGGGTACGACAACGTTGTAGGGGGAGCGTACGTGTGAGGGCGCGGGTTAGGGTCAGCGTACGGGTTAGGATTAGGGGACGTGTGAGGGTCAGGCTTCGCGGAAGGGTTAGGGTTAGGGTTCGGGCTAGGGTTAGGGTTAGGGGACGGGGAAGGTTTAGGGTCAAGGTGAGTGTACGACAACACTTTAGGGGGAGCGTACGTGTGAGGGCGCGGGTTAGGGTCAGCGTACGGGTTAGGATTAGGGGACGGGTGAGGGTCAGGCTTCGGGGAAGGGTTAGGGTTAGGGTTCGGGCTAGGGTTAGGGTTAGGGGACGGGGACGATTTAGGGTCCAGGTGAGGGTACGACAACGCTTTAGGGGGAGCGTACGTGTGAGGGCGCGGGTTAGTGTCAGCGTACGGGTTAGGATTAGGGGACGGGTGAGGGTCAGGCTTCGGGGAAGGGTTAGGGTTAGGGTTCGGGCTAGGGTTAGGGTTAGGGGACGGGGACGGTTTAGGGTCCAGGTGAGGGTATGACAACGCTTTAGGGGGAGCGTACGTGTGAGGGCGCGGGTTAGTGTCAGCGTACGGGTTAGGATTAGGGGACGGGTGAGGGTCAGGCTTTGGGGAAGGGTTAGGGTTAGGGTTCGGGCTAGGGTTAGGGTTAGGGGACGGGGACGGTTTAGGGTCCAGGTGAGGGTACGACAACGTTGTAGGGGGAGCGTACGTGCGAGGGCGCGGGTTAGTGTCAGCGTACGGGTTAGGATTAGGGGACGGGTGAGGGTCAGGCTTCGGGGAAGGGTTAGGGTTAGGGTTCGGGCTAGGGTTAGGGTTAGGGGACGGGGAAGGTTTAGGGTCCAGGTGAGGGTACGACAACGCTTTAGGGGGAGCGTACGTGTGAGGGCGCGGCTTAGTGTCAGCGTACGGGTTAGGATTAGGGGACGGGTGAGGGTCAGGCTTCGGGGAAGGGTTAGGGTTAGGGTTCGGGCTAGGGTTAGGGTTAGGGGACGGGGACGGTTTAGGGTCCAGGTGAGGGTACGACAACGCTTTAGGGGGAGCGTACGTGTGAGGGCGCGGGTTAGTGTCAGCGTACGGTTTAGGATTAGGCGACGGGTGAGGGTCAGGCTTCGGGGAAGGGTTAGGGTTAGGGTTCGGGCTAGGGTTAGGGTTAGGGGACGGGGACGGTTTAGGGTCCAGGTGAGGGTACGACAACGCTTTAGGGGGAGCGTACGTGTGAGGGCGCGGGTTAGTGTCAGCGTACGGGTTAGGATTAGGGGACGGGTGAGGGTCAGGTTTCGGGGAAGGGTTAGGGTTAGGGTTCGGGCTAGGGTTAGGGTTAGGGGACGGGGACGGTTTAGGGTCCAGGTGAGGGTACGACAACGTTTTAGGGGGAGCGTACGTGTGAGGGCGCGGGTTAGGGTCAGCGTACGGGTTAGGATTAGGGGACGGGTGAGGGTCAGGCTTCGGGGAAGGGTTAGGGTTAGGGTTCGGGCTAGGGTTAGGGTTAGGGGACGGGGAAGGTTTAGGGTCCAGGTGAGGGTACGACAACGCTTTAGGGGGAGCGTACGTGTGAGGGCGAGGGTTAGCGTCAGCGTACGGGTTAGGATTAGGGGACGGGTGAGGGTCAGGCTTCGGGGAAGGGTTAGGGTTAGGGTTCGGGCTAGGGTTAGGGTTAGGGGACGGGGAAGGTTTAGGGTCCAGGTGAGGGTACGACAACGCTTTAGGGGGAGCGTACGTGTGAGGGCGCGGGTTAGTGTCAGCGTACGGGTTAGGATTAGGGGACGGGTGAGGGTCAGGCTCCGGGGAAGGGTTAGGGTTAGGGTTCGGGCTAGGGTTAGGGTTAGGGGACGGGGACGGTTTAGGGTCCAGGTGAGGGTACGACAACGCTTTAGGGGGAGCGTACGTGTGAGGGCGCGGGTTAGTGTCAGCGTACGGGTTAGGATTAGGGGACGGGTGAGGGTCAGGCTTCGGGGAAGGGTTAGGGTTAGGGTTCGGGCTAGGGTTAGGGTTAGGAAACGGGGACGGTTTAGGGTCCAGGTGAGGGTACGACAACGCTTTAGGGGGAGCGTACGTGTGAGGGTGCGGGTTAGTGTCAGCGTACGGGTTAGGATTAGGGGACGGGTGAGGGTCAGGCTTCGGGGAAGGGTTAGGGTTAGGGTTCGGGCTAGGGTTAGGGTTAGGGGACGGGGAAGGTTTAGGGTCAAGGTGAGGGTACGACAACGCTTTAGGGGGAGCGTACGTGTGAGGGCGCGGGTTAGGGTCAGCGTACGGGTTAGGATTAGGGGACGGGTGAGGGTCAGGCTTCGGGGAAGGGTTAGGGTTAGGGTTCGGGCTAGGGTTAGGGTTAGGGGACGGGGACGATTTAGGGTCCAGGTGAGGGTACGACAACGCTTTAGGGGGAGCGTACGTGTGAGGGCGCGGGTTAGTGTCAGCGTACGGGTTAGGATTAGGGGACGGGTGAGGGTCACGCTTCGGGGAAGGGTTAGGGTTAGGGTTCGGGCTAGGGTTAGGGTTAGGGGACGGGGACGGTTTAGGGTCCAGGTGAGTGTACGACAACGCTTTAGGGGGAGCGTACGTGTGAGGGCGCGGGTTAGTGTCAGCGTACGGGTTAGGATTAGGGGACGGGTGAGGGTCAGGCTTCGGGGAAGGGTTAGGGTTAGGGTTCGGGCTAGGGTTAGGGTTAGGGGACGGGGAAGGTTTAGGGTCCAGGTGAGGGTACGACAACGCTTTAGGGGGAGCGTACGTGTGAGGGCGCGGCTTAGTGTCAGCGTACGGGTTAGGATTAGGGGACGGGTGAGGGTCAGGCTTCGGGGAAGGGTTAGGGTTAGGGTTCGGGCTAGGGTTAGGGTTAGGGGACGGGGACGGTTTAGGGTCCAGGTGAGGGTACGACAACGCTTTAGGGGGAGCGTACGTGTGAGGGCGCGGGTTAGTGTCAGCGTACGGTTTAGGATTAGGCGACGGGTGAGGGTCAGGCTTCGGGGAAGGGTTAGGGTTAGGGTTCGGGCTAGGGTTAGGGTTAGGGGACGGGGAAGGTTTAGGGTCCAGGTGAGGGTACGACAACGCTTTAGGGGGAGCGTACGTGTGAGGGCGAGGGTTAGCGTCAGCGTACGGGTTAGGATTAGGGGACGGGTGAGGGTCAGGCTTCGGGGAAGGGTTAGGGTTAGGGTTCGGGCTAGGGTTAGGGTTAGGGGACGGGGAAGGTTTAGGGTCCAGGTGAGGGTACGACAACGCTTTAGGGGGAGCGTACGTGTGAGGGCGCGGGTTAGTGTCAGCGTACGGGTTAGGATTAGGGGACGGGTGAGGGTCAGGCTCCGGGGAAGGGTTAGGGTTAGGGTTCGGGCTAGGGTTAGGGTTAGGGGACGGGGACGGTTTAGGGTCCAGGTGAGGGTACGACAACGCTTTAGGGGTAGCGTACGTGTGAGGGCGCGGGTTAGTGTCAGCGTACGGGTTAGGATTAGGGGACGGGTGAGGGTCAGGCTTCGGGGAAGGGTTAGGGTTAGGGTTCGGGCTAGGGTTAGGGTTAGGGGACGGGGACGGTTTAGGGTCCAGGTGAGGGTTCGACAACGCTTTAGGGGGAGCGTACGTGTGAGGGCGCGGCTTAGTGTCAGCGAACGGGTTAGGTTTAGGGGACGGGTGAGGGTCAGGCTTCGGGGAAGGGTTAGGGTTAGGGTTCGGGCTAGGGTTAGGGTTAGGGGACGGGGACGGTTTAGGGTCCAGGTGAGGGTACGACAACGCTTTAGGGGGAGCGTACGTGTGAGGGCGCAGGTTAGTGTCAGCGTACGGGTTAGGATTAGGGGACGGGTGAGGGTCAGGCTTCGGGGAAGTGTTAGGGTTAGGGTTCGGGCTAGGGTTAGGGTTAGGGGACGGGGACGGTTTAGGGTCCAGGTGAGGGTACGACAACGTTTTAGGGGGAGCATACGTGTGAGGGCGCGGGTTAGGGTCAGCGTACGGGTTAGGATTAGGGGACGGGTGAGGGTCAGGCTTCGGGGAAGGGTTAGGGTTAGGGTTCGGGCTAGGGTTAGGGTTAGGGGACGGGGACGGTTTAGGGTCCAGGTGAGGGTACGACAACGCTTTAGGGGGAGCGTACGTGTGAGGGCGAGGGTTAGTGTCAGCGTACGGGTTAGGATTAGGCGACGGGTGAGGGTCAGGCTTCGGGGAAGGGTTAGGGTTAGGGTTCGGGCTAGGGTTAGGGTTAGGGGACGGGGACGGTTTAGGGTCCAGGTGAGGGTACGACAACGCTTTAGGGGGAGCGTACGTGTGAGGGCGCGGGTTAGTGTCAGCGTACGGGTTAGGATTAGGGGACGGGTGAGGGTCAGGTTTCGGGGAAGGGTTAGGGTTAGGGTTCGGGCTAGGGTTAGGGTTAGGGGACGGGGACGGTTTAGGGTCCAGGTGAGGGTACGACAACGTTTTAGGGGGAGCGTACGTGTGAGGGCGCGGGTTAGGGTCAGCGTACGGGTTAGGATTAGGGGACGGGTGAGGGTCAGGCTTCGGGGAAGGGTTAGGGTTAGGGTTCTGGCTAGGGTTAGGGTTAGGGGACGGGGACGGTTTAGGGTCCAGGTGAGGGTACGACAACGCTTTAGGGGGAGCGTACGTGTGAGGGCGCGGGTTAGTGTCAGCGTACGGTTTAGGATTAGGCGACGGGTGAGGGTCAGGCTTCGGGGAAGGGTTAGGGTTAGGGTTCGGGCTAGGGTTAGGGTTAGGGGACGGGGACGGTTTAGGGTCCAGGTGAGGGTACGACAACGCTTTAGGGGGAGCGTACGTGTGAGGGCGCGGTTTAGTGTCAGCGTACGGGTTAGGATTAGGGGACGGGTGAGGGTCAGGTTTCGGGGAAGGGTTAGGGTTAGGGTTCGGGCTAGGGTTAGGGTTAGGGGACGGGGACGGTTTAGGGTCCAGGTGAGGGTACGACAACGTTTTAGGGGGAGCGTACGTGTGAGGGCGCGGGTTAGGGTCAGCGTACGGGTTAGGATTAGGGGACGGGTGAGGGTCAGGCTTCGGGGAAGGGTTAGGGTTAGGGTTCGGGCTAGGGTTAGGGTTAGGGGACGGGGAAGGTTTAGGGTCCAGGTGAGGGTACGACAACGCTTTAGGGGGAGAGTACGTGTGAGGGCGAGGGTTAGCGTCAGCGTACGGGTTAGGATTAGGGGACGGGTGAGGGTCAGGCTTCGGGGAAGGGTTAGGGTTAGGGTTCGGGCTAGGGTTAGGGTTAGGGGACGGGGAAGGTTTAGGGTCCAGGTGAGGGTACGACAACGCTTTAGGGGGAGCGTACGTGTGAGGGCGCGGGTTAGTGTCAGCGTACGGGTTAGGATTAGGGGACGGGTGAGGGTCAGGCTCCGGGGAAGGGTTAGGGTTAGGGTTCGGGCTAGGGTTAGGGTTAGGGGACGGGGACGGTTTAGGGTCCAGGTGAGGGTACGACAACGCTTTGGGGGAGCGTACGTGTGAGGGCGCGGGTTAGTGTCAGCGTACGGGTTAGGATTAGGGGACGGGTGAGGGTCAGGCTTCGGGGAAGGGTTAGGGTTAGGGTTCGGGCTAGGGTTAGGGTTAGGAAACGGGGACGGTTTAGGGTCCAGGTGAGGGTACGACAACGCTTTAGGGGGAGCGTACGTGTGAGGGTGCGGGTTAGTGTCAGCGTACGGGTTAGGATTAGGGGACGGGTGAGGGTCAGGCTTCGGGGAAGGGTTAGGGTTATGGTTCGGGCTAGGGTTAGGGTTAGGGGACGGGGAAGGTTTAGGGTCAAGGTGAGGGTACGACAACGCTTTAGGGGGAGTTTACGTGTGAGGGCGCGGGTTAGGGTCAGCGTACGGGTTAGGATTAGGGGACGGGTGAGGGTCAGGCTTCGGGGAAGGGTTAGGGTTAGGGTTCGGGCTAGGGTTAGGGTTAGGGGACGGGGACGATTTAGGGTCCAGGTGAGGGTACGACAACGCTTTAGGGGGAGCGTACGTGTGAGGGCGCGGGTTAGTGTCAGCGTACGGGTTAGGATTAGGGGACGGGTGAGGGTCACGCTTCGGGGAAGGGTTAGGGTTAGGGTTCGGGCTAGGGTTAGGGTTAGGGGACGGGGACGGTTTAGGGTCCAGGTGAGTGTACGACAACGCTTTAGGGGGAGCGTACGTGTGAGGGCGCGGGTTAGTGTCAGCGTACGGGTTAGGATTAGGGGACGGGTGAGGGTCAGGCTTCGGGGAAGGGTTAGGGTTAGGGTTCGGGCTAGGGTTAGGGTTAGGGGACGGGGAAGGTTTAGGGTCCAGGTGAGGGTACGACAACGCTTTAGGGGGAGCGTACGTGTGAGGGCGCGGCTTAGTGTCAGCGTACGGGTTAGGATTAGGGGACGGGTGAGGGTCAGGCTTCGGGGAAGGGTTAGGGTTAGGGTTCGGGCTAGGGTTAGGGTTAGGGGACGGGGACGGTTTAGGGTCCAGGTGAGGGTACGACAACGCTTTAGGGGGAGCGTACGTGTGAGGGCGCGGGTTAGTGTCAGCGTACGGTTTAGGATTAGGCGACGGGTGAGGGTCAGGCTTCGGGGAAGGGTTAGGGTTAGGGTTCGGGCTAGGGTTAGGGTTAGGGGACGGGGAAGGTTTAGGGTCCAGGTGAGGGTACGACAACGCTTTAGGGGGAGCGTACGTGTGAGGGCGAGGGTTAGCGTCAGCGTACGGGTTAGGATTAGGGGACGGGTGAGGGTCAGGCTTCGGGGAAGGGTTAGGGTTAGGGTTCGGGCTAGGGTTAGGGTTAGGGGACGGGGAAGGTTTAGGGTCCAGGTGAGGGTACGACAACGCTTTAGGGGGAGCGTACGTGTGAGGGCGCGGGTTAGTGTCAGCGTACGGGTTAGGATTAGGGGACGGGTGAGGGTCAGGCTCCGGGGAAGGGTTAGGGTTAGGGTTCGGGCTAGGGTTAGGGTTAGGGGACGGGGACGGTTTAGGGTCCAGGTGAGGGTACGACAACGCTTTAGGGGTAGCGTACGTGTGAGGGCGCGGGTTAGTGTCAGCGTACGGGTTAGGATTAGGGGACGGGTGAGGGTCAGGCTTCGGGGAAGGGTTAGGGTTAGGGTTCGGGCTAGGGTTAGGGTTAGGGGACGGGGACGGTTTAGGGTCCAGGTGAGGGTACGACAACGCTTTAGGGGGAGCGTACGTGTGAGGGTGCGGGTTAGTGTCAGCGTACGGGTTAGGATTAGGGGACGGGTGAGGGTCAGGCTTCGGGGAAGGGTTAGGGTTAGGGTTCGGGCTAGGGTTAGGGTTAGGGGACGGGGAAGGTTTAGGGTCAAGGTGAGGGTACGACAACACTTTAGGGGGAGCGTACGTGTGAGGGCGCGGGTTAGGGTCAGCGTACGGGTTAGGATTAGGGGACGGGTGAGGGTCAGGCTTCGGGGAAGGGTTAGGGTTAGGGTTCGGGCTAGGGTTAGGGTTAGGGGACGGGGACGATTTAGGGTCCAGGTGAGGGTACGACAACGCTTTAGGGGGAGCGTACGTGTGAGGGCGCGGGTTAGTGTCAGCGTACGGGTTAGGATTAGGGGACGGGTGAGGGTCAGGCTTCGGGGAAGGGTTAGGGTTAGGGTTCGGGCTAGGGTTAGGGTTAGGGGACGGGGACGGTTTAGGGTCCAGGTGAGGGTACGACAACGCTTTAGGGGGAGCGTACGTGTGAGGGCGCGGGTTAGTGTCAGCGTACGGGTTAGGATTAGGGGACGGGTGAGGGTCAGGCTTCGGGGAAGGGTTAGGGTTAGGGTTCGGGCTAGGGTTAGGGTTAGGGGACGGGGACGGTTTAGGGTCCAGGTGAGGGTTCGACAACGCTTTAGGGGGAGCGTACGTGTGAGGGCGCGGCTTAGTGTCAGCGAACGGGTTAGGATTAGGGGACGGGTGAGGGTCAGGCTTCGGGGAAGGGTTAGAGTTAGGGTTCGGGCTAGGGTTAGGGTTAGGGGACGGGGACGGTTTAGGGTCCAGGTGAGGGTACGACAACGCTTTAGGGGGAGCGTACGTGTGAGGGCGCAGGTTAGTGTCAGCGTACGGGTTAGGATTAGGGGACGGGTGAGGGTCAGGCTTCGGGGAAGTGTTAGGGTTAGGGTTCGGGCTAGGGTTAGGGTTAGGGGACGGGGACGGTTTAGGGTCCAGGTGAGGGTACGACAACGTTTTAGGGGGAGCGTACGTGTGAGGGCGCGGGTTAGGGTCAGCGTACGGGTTAGGATTAGGGGACGGGTGAGGGTCAGGCTTCGGGGAAGGGTTAGGGTTAGGGTTCGGGCTAGGGTTAGGGTTAGGGGACGGGGACGGTTTAGGGTCCAGGTGAGGGTACGACAACGCTTTAGGGGGAGCGTACGTGTGAGGGCGAGGGTTAGTGTCAGCGTAAGGGTTAGGATTAGGGGACGGGTGAGGGTCAGGCTTCGGGGAAGTGTTAGGGTTAGGGTTCGGGCTAGGGTTAGGGTTAGGGGACGGGGAAGGTTTAGGGTATAGGTGAGGGTACGACAACGCTTTAGGGGGAGCGTACATGTGAGGGCGCGGGTTAGTGTCAGCGTACGGGTTAGGATTAGGGGACGGGTGAGGGTCAGGCTTCGGGGAAGGGTTAGGGTTAGGGTTCGGGCTAGGGTTAGGGTTAGGGGACGGGGACGGTTTAGGGTCCAGGTGAGGGTACGACAACG
Organism: Globicephala melas; assembly: GCF_963455315.2. Classification (NCBI taxonomy): domain Eukaryota; kingdom Metazoa; phylum Chordata; class Mammalia; order Artiodactyla; family Delphinidae; genus Globicephala; species Globicephala melas. The sequence goes on from NW_027207595.1 coordinate 94,603, forward strand.
CTTTAGGGGGAGCGTACGTGTGAGGGCGCGGGTTAGTGTCAGCGTACGGATTAGGATTAGGGGACGGGTGAGGGTCAGGCTTCGGGGAAGGGTTAGGGTTAGGGTTCGGGCTAGGGTTAGGGTTAGGAAACGGGGACGGTTTAGGGTCCAGGTGAGGGTACGACAACGTTGTAGGGGGAGCGTACGTGTGAGGGCGCGGGTTAGGGTCAGCGTACGGGTTAGGATTAGGGGACGTGTGAGGGTCAGGCTTCGCGGAAGGGTTAGTGTTAGGGTTCGGGCTAGGGTTAGGGTTAGGGGACGGGGAAGGTTTAGGGTCAAGGTGAGGGTACGACAACACTTTAGGGGGAGCGTACGTGTGAGGGCGCGGGTTAGGGTCAGCGTACGGGTTAGGATTAGGGGACGGGTGAGGGTCAGGCTTCGGGGAAGTGTTAGGGTTAGGGTTCGGGCTAGGGTTAGGGTTAGGGGACGGGGACGATTTAGGGTCCAGGTGAGGGTACGACAACGCTTTAGGGGGAGCGTACGTGTGAGGGCGCGGGTTAGTGTCAGCGTACGGGTTAGGATTAGGGGACGGGTGAGGGTCAGGCTTCGGGGAAGGGTTAGGGTTAGGGTTCGGGCTAGGGTTAGGGTTAGGGGACGGGGACGGTTTAGGGTCCAGGTGAGGGTACGACAACGCTTTAGGGGGAGCGTACGTGTGAGGGCGCGGGTTAGTGTCAGCGTACGGGTTAGGATTAGGGGACGGGTGAGGGTCAGGCTTCGGGGAAGGGTTAGGGTTAGGGTTCGGGCTAGGGTTAGGGTTAGGGGACGGGGACGGTTTAGGGTCCAGGTGAGGGTTCGACAACGCTTTAGGGGGAGCGTACGTGTGAGGGCGCGGCTTAGTGTCAGCGAACGGGTTAGGATTAGGGGACGGGTGAGGGTCAGGCTTCGGGGAAGGGTTAGGGTTAGGGTTCGGGCTAGGGTTAGGGTTAGGGGACGGGGACGGTTTAGGGTCCAGGTGAGGGTACGACAACGCTTTAGGGGGAGCGTACGTGTGAGGGCGCGGGTTAGTGTCAGCGTACGGGTTAGGATTAGGGGACGGGTGAGGGTCAAGCTTCGGGGAAGGGTTAGGGTTAGGGTTCGGGCTAAGGTTAGGGTTAGGGGACGGGGACGGTTTAGGGTCCAGGTGAGGGTACGACAACGTTGTAGGGGGAGCGTACGTGCGAGGGCGCGGGTTAGTGTCAGCGTACGGGTTAGGATTAGGGGATGGGTGAGGGTCAGGCTTCGGGGAAGGGTTAGGGTTAGGGTTCGGGCTAGGGTTAGGGTTAGGGGACGGGGACGGTTTAGGGTCCAGGTGAGGGTACGACAACGCTTTAGGGGGAGCGTACGTGTGAGGGCGCGGCTTAGTGTCAGCGTACGGGTTAGGATTAGGGGATGGGTGAGGGTCAGGCTTCGGGGAAGGGTTAGGGTTAGGGTTCGGGCTAGGGTTAGGGTTAGGGGACGGGGACGATTTAGGGTCCAGGTGAGGGTACGACAACGCTTTAGGGGGAGCGTACGTGTGAGGGCGCGGGTTAGTGTCAGCGTACGGGTTAGGATTAGGGGACGGGTGAGGGTCAGGCTTCGGGGAAGGGTTAGGGTTAGGGTTCGGGCTAGGGTTAGGGTTAGGGGACGGGGACGGTTTAGGGTCCAGGTGAGGGTACGACAACGCTTTAGGGGGAGCGTACGTGTGAGGGCGCGGGTTAGTGTCAGCGTACGGGTTAGGATTAGGGGACGGGTGAGGGTCAGGCTTTGGGGAAGGGTTAGGGTTAGGGTTCGGGCTAGGGTTAGGGTTAGGGGACGGGGACGGTTTAGGGTCCAGGTGAGGGTACGACAACGTTGTAGGGGGAGCGTACGTGCGAGGGCGCGGGTTAGTGTCAGCGTACGGGTTAGGATTAGGGGACGGGTGAGGGTCAGGCTTCGGGGAAGGGTTAGGGTTAGGGTTCGGGCTAGGGTTAGGGTTAGGGGACGGGGAAGGTTTAGGGTCCAGGTGAGGGTACGACAACGCTTTAGGGGGAGCGTACGTGTGAGGGCGCGGCTTAGTGTCAGCGTACGGGTTAGGATTAGGGGACGGGTGAGGGTCAGGCTTCGGGGAAGGGTTAGGGTTAGGGTTCGGGCTAGGGTTAGGGTTAGGGGACGGGGACGGTTTAGGGTCCAGGTGAGGGTACGACAACGCTTTAGGGGGAGCGTACGTGTGAGGGCGCGGGTTAGTGTCAGCGTACGGTTTAGGATTAGGCGACGGGTGAGGGTCAGGCTTCGGGGAAGGGTTAGGGTTAGGGTTCGGGCTAGGGTTAGGGTTAGGGGACGGGGACGGTTTAGGGTCCAGGTGAGGGTACGACAACGCTTTAGGGGGAGCGTACGTGTGAGGGCGCGGGTTAGTGTCAGCGTACGGGTTAGGATTAGGGGACGGGTGAGGGTCAGGTTTCGGGGAAGGGTTAGGGTTAGGGTTCGGGCTAGGGTTAGGGTTAGGGGACGGGGACGGTTTAGGGTCCAGGTGAGGGTACGACAACGTTTTAGGGGGAGCGTACGTGTGAGGGCGCGGGTTAGGGTCAGCGTACGGGTTAGGATTAGGGGACGGGTGAGGGTCAGGCTTCGGGGAAGGGTTAGGGTTAGGGTTCGGGCTAGGGTTAGGGTTAGGGGACGGGGAAGGTTTAGGGTCCAGGTGAGGGTACGACAACGCTTTAGGGGGAGCGTACGTGTGAGGGCGAGGGTTAGCGTCAGCGTACGGGTTAGGATTAGGGGACGGGTGAGGGTCAGGCTTCGGGGAAGGGTTAGGGTTAGGGTTCGGGCTAGGGTTAGGGTTAGGGGACGGGGAAGGTTTAGGGTCCAGGTGAGGGTACGACAACGCTTTAGGGGGAGCGTACGTGTGAGGGCGCGGGTTAGTGTCAGCGTACGGGTTAGGATTAGGGGACGGGTGAGGGTCAGGCTCCGGGGAAGGGTTAGGGTTAGGGTTCGGGCTAGGGTTAGGGTTAGGGGACGGGGACGGTTTAGGGTCCAGGTGAGGGTACGACAACGCTTTAGGGGGAGCGTACGTGTGAGGGCGCGGGTTAGTGTCAGCGTACGGGTTAGGATTAGGGGACGGGTGAGGGTCAGGCTTCGGGGAAGGGTTAGGGTTAGGGTTCGGGCTAGGGTTAGGGTTAGGAAACGGGGACGGTTTAGGGTCCAGGTGAGGGTACGACAACGCTTTAGGGGGAGCGTACGTGTGAGGGTGCGGGTTAGTGTCAGCGTACGGGTTAGGATTAGGGGACGGGTGAGGGTCAGGCTTCGGGGAAGGGTTAGGGTTAGGGTTCGGGCTAGGGTTAGGGTTAGGGGACGGGGAAGGTTTAGGGTCAAGGTGAGGGTACGACAACGCTTTAGGGGGAGCGTACGTGTGAGGGCGCGGGTTAGGGTCAGCGTACGGGTTAGGATTAGGGGACGGGTGAGGGTCAGGCTTCGGGGAAGGGTTAGGGTTAGGGTTCGGGCTAGGGTTAGGGTTAGGGGACGGGGACGATTTAGGGTCCAGGTGAGGGTACGACAACGCTTTAGGGGGAGCGTACGTGTGAGGGCGCGGGTTAGTGTCAGCGTACGGGTTAGGATTAGGGGACGGGTGAGGGTCAGGCTTCGGGGAAGGGTTAGGGTTAGGGTTCGGGCTAGGGTTAGGGTTAGGGGACGGGGACGGTTTAGGGTCCAGGTGAGGGTACGACAACGCTTTAGGGGGAGCGTACGTGTGAGGGCGCGGGTTAGTGTCAGCGTACGGGTTAGGATTAGGGGACGGGTGAGGGTCAGGCTTCGGGGAAGGGTTAGGGTTAGGGTTCGGGCTAGGGTTAGGGTTAGGGGACGGGGACGGTTTAGGGTCCAGGTGAGGGTTCGACAACGCTTTAGGGGGAGCGTACGTGTGAGGGCGCGGCTTAGTGTCAGCGAACGGGTTAGGATTAGGGGACGGGTGAGGGTCAGGCTTCGGGGAAGGGTTAGAGTTAGGGTTCGGGCTAGGGTTAGGGTTAGGGGACGGGGACGGTTTAGGGTCCAGGTGAGGGTACGACAACGCTTTAGGGGGAGCGTACGTGTGAGGGCGCAGGTTAGTGTCAGCGTACGGGTTAGGATTAGGGGACGGGTGAGGGTCAGGCTTCGGGGAAGTGTTAGGGTTAGGGTTCGGGCTAGGGTTAGGGTTAGGGGACGGGGACGGTTTAGGGTCCAGGTGAGGGTACGACAACGTTTTAGGGGGAGCGTACGTGTGAGGGCGCGGGTTAGGGTCAGCGTACGGGTTAGGATTAGGGGACGGGTGAGGGTCAGGCTTCGGGGAAGGGTTAGGGTTAGGGTTCGGGCTAGGGTTAGGGTTAGGGGACGGGGACGGTTTAGGGTCCAGGTGAGGGTACGACAACGCTTTAGGGGGAGCGTACGTGTGAGGGCGAGGGTTAGTGTCAGCGTAAGGGTTAGGATTAGGGGACGGGTGAGGGTCAGGCTTCGGGGAAGTGTTAGGGTTAGGGTTCGGGCTAGGGTTAGGGTTAGGGGACGGGGAAGGTTTAGGGTATAGGTGAGGGTACGACAACGCTTTAGGGGGAGCGTACATGTGAGGGCGCGGGTTAGTGTCAGCGTACGGGTTAGGATTAGGGGACGGGTGAGGGTCAGGCTTCGGGGAAGGGTTAGGGTTAGGGTTCGGGCTAGGGTTAGGGTTAGGGGACGGGGACGGTTTAGGGTCCAGGTGAGGGTACGACAACGCTTTAGGGGGAGCGTACGTGTGAGGGCGCGGGTTAGTGTCAGCGTACGGGTTAGGATTAGGGGACGGGTGAGGGTCAGGCTTCGGGGAAGGGTTAGGGTTAGGGTTCGGGCTAGGGTTAGGGTTAGGAAACGGGGACGGTTTAGGGTCCAGGTGAGGGTACGACAACGTTGTAGGGGGAGCGTACGTGTGAGGGCGCGGGTTAGGGTCAGCGTACGGGTTAGGATTAGGGGACGTGTGAGGGTCAGGCTTCGCGGAAGGGTTAGTGTTAGGGTTCGGGCTAGGGTTAGGGTTAGGGGACGGGGAAGGTTTAGGGTCAAGGTGAGGGTACGACAACACTTTAGGGGGAGCGTACGTGTGAGGGCGCGGGTTAGGGTCAGCGTACGGGTTAGGATTAGGGGACGGGTGAGGGTCAGGCTTCGGGGAAGTGTTAGGGTTAGGGTTCGGGCTAGGGTTAGGGTTAGGGGACGGGGACGATTTAGGGTCCAGGTGAGGGTACGACAACGCTTTAGGGGGAGCGTACGTGTGAGGGCGCGGGTTAGTGTCAGCGTACGGGTTAGGATTAGGGGACGGGTGAGGGTCAGGCTTCGGGGAAGGGTTAGGGTTAGGGTTCGGGCTAGGGTTAGGGTTAGGGGACGGGGACGGTTTAGGGTCCAGGTGAGGGTACGACAACGCTTTAGGGGGAGCGTACGTGTGAGGGCGCGGGTTAGTGTCAGCGTACGGGTTAGGATTAGGGGACGGGTGAGGGTCAGGCTTCGGGGAAGGGTTAGGGTTAGGGTTCGGGCTAGGGTTAGGGTTAGGGGACGGGGACGGTTTAGGGTCCAGGTGAGGGTTCGACAACGCTTTAGGGGGAGCGTACGTGTGAGGGCGCGGCTTAGTGTCAGCGAACGGGTTAGGATTAGGGGACGGGTGAGGGTCAGGCTTCGGGGAAGGGTTAGGGTTAGGGTTCGGGCTAGGGTTAGGGTTAGGGGACGGGGACGGTTTAGGGTCCAGGTGAGGGTACGACAACGCTTTAGGGGGAGCGTACGTGTGAGGGCGCGGGTTAGTGTCAGCGTACGGGTTAGGATTAGGGGACGGGTGAGGGTCAAGCTTCGGGGAAGGGTTAGGGTTAGGGTTCGGGCTAAGGTTAGGGTTAGGGGACGGGGACGGTTTAGGGTCCAGGTGAGGGTACGACAACGTTGTAGGGGGAGCGTACGTGCGAGGGCGCGGGTTAGTGTCAGCGTACGGGTTAGGATTAGGGGACGGGTGAGGGTCAGGCTTCGGGGAAGGGTTAGGGTTAGGGTTCGGGCTAGGGTTAGGGTTAGGGGACGGGGACGGTTTAGGGTCCAGGTGAGGGTACGACAACGCTTTAGGGGGAGCGTACGTGTGAGGGCGCGGCTTAGTGTCAGCGTACGGGTTAGGATTAGGGGATGGGTGAGGGTCAGGCTTCGGGGAAGGGTTAGGGTTAGGGTTCGGGCTAGGGTTAGGGTTAGGGGACGGGGACGATTTAGGGTCCAGGTGAGGGTACGACAACGCTTTAGGGGGAGCGTACGTGTGAGGGCGCGGGTTAGTGTCAGCGTACGGGTTAGGATTAGGGGACGGGTGAGGGTCAGGCTTCGGGGAAGGGTTAGGGTTAGGGTTCGGGCTAGGGTTAGGGTTAGGGGACGGGGACGGTTTAGGGTCCAGGTGAGGGTACGACAACGCTTTAGGGGGAGCGTACGTGTGAGGGCGCGGGTTAGTGTCAGCGTACGGGTTAGGATTAGGGGACGGGTGAGGGTCAGGCTTTGGGGAAGGGTTAGGGTTAGGGTTCGGGCTAGGGTTAGGGTTAGGGGACGGGGACGGTTTAGGGTCCAGGTGAGGGTACGACAACGTTGTAGGGGGAGCGTACGTGCGAGGGCGCGGGTTAGTGTCAGCGTACGGGTTAGGATTAGGGGACGGGTGAGGGTCAGGCTTCGGGGAAGGGTTAGGGTTAGGGTTCGGGCTAGGGTTAGGGTTAGGGGACGGGGAAGGTTTAGGGTCCAGGTGAGGGTACGACAACGCTTTAGGGGGAGCGTACGTGTGAGGGCGCGGCTTAGTGTCAGCGTACGGGTTAGGATTAGGGGACGGGTGAGGGTCAGGCTTCGGGGAAGGGTTAGGGTTAGGGTTCGGGCTAGGGTTAGGGTTAGGGGACGGGGACGGTTTAGGGTCCAGGTGAGGGTACGACAACGCTTTAGGGGGAGCGTACGTGTGAGGGCGCGGGTTAGTGTCAGCGTACGGGTTAGGATTAGGGGACGGGTGAGGGTCAGGCTTCGGGGAAGGGTTAGGGTTAGGGTTCGGGCTAGGGTTAGGGTTAGGAAACGGGGACGGTTTAGGGTCCAGGTGAGGGTACGACAACGCTTTAGGGGGAGCGTACGTGTGAGGGTGCGGGTTAGTGTCAGCGTACGGGTTAGGATTAGGGGACGGGTGAGGGTCAGGCTTCGGGGAAGGGTTAGGGTTAGGGTTCGGGCTAGGGTTAGGGTTAGGGGACGGGGAAGGTTTAGGGTCAAGGTGAGGGTACGACAACGCTTTAGGGGGAGCGTACGTGTGAGGGCGCGGGTTAGGGTCAGCGTACGGGTTAGGATTAGGGGACGGGTGAGGGTCAGGCTTCGGGGAAGGGTTAGGGTTAGGGTTCGGGCTAGGGTTAGGGTTAGGAAACGGGGACGGTTTAGGGTCCAGGTGAGGGTACGACAACGCTTTAGGGGGAGCGTACGTGTGAGGGTGCGGGTTAGTGTCAGCGTACGGGTTAGGATTAGGGGACGGGTGAGGGTCAGGCTTCGGGGAAGGGTTAGGGTTAGGGTTCGGGCTAGGGTTAGGGTTAGGGGACGGGGAAGGTTTAGGGTCAAGGTGAGGGTACGACAACGCTTTAGGGGGAGCGTACGTGTGAGGGCGCGGGTTAGGGTCAGCGTACGGGTTAGGATTAGGGGACGGGTGAGGGTCAGGCTTCGGGGAAGGGTTAGGGTTAGGGTTCGGGCTAGGGTTAGGGTTAGGGGACGGGGACGATTTAGGGTCCAGGTGAGGGTACGACAACGCTTTAGGGGGAGCGTACGTGTGAGGGCGCGGGTTAGTGTCAGCGTACGGGTTAGGATTAGGGGACGGGTGAGGGTCACGCTTCGGGGAAGGGTTAGGGTTAGGGTTCGGGCTAGGGTTAGGGTTAGGGGACGGGGACGGTTTAGGGTCCAGGTGAGTGTACGACAACGCTTTAGGGGGAGCGTACGTGTGAGGGCGCGGGTTAGTGTCAGCGTACGGGTTAGGATTAGGGGACGGGTGAGGGTCAGGCTTCGGGGAAGGGTTAGGGTTAGGGTTCGGGCTAGGGTTAGGGTTAGGGGACGGGGAAGGTTTAGGGTCCAGGTGAGGGTACGACAACGCTTTAGGGGGAGCGTACGTGTGAGGGCGCGGCTTAGTGTCAGCGTACGGGTTAGGATTAGGGGACGGGTGAGGGTCAGGCTTCGGGGAAGGGTTAGGGTTAGGGTTCGGGCTAGGGTTAGGGTTAGGGGACGGGGACGGTTTAGGGTCCAGGTGAGGGTACGACAACGCTTTAGGGGGAGCGTACGTGTGAGGGCGCGGGTTAGTGTCAGCGTACGGTTTAGGATTAGGCGACGGGTGAGGGTCAGGCTTCGGGGAAGGGTTAGGGTTAGGGTTCGGGCTAGGGTTAGGGTTAGGGGACGGGGAAGGTTTAGGGTCCAGGTGAGGGTACGACAACGCTTTAGGGGGAGCGTACGTGTGAGGGCGAGGGTTAGCGTCAGCGTACGGGTTAGGATTAGGGGACGGGTGAGGGTCAGGCTTCGGGGAAGGGTTAGGGTTAGGGTTCGGGCTAGGGTTAGGGTTAGGGGACGGGGAAGGTTTAGGGTCCAGGTGAGGGTACGACAACGCTTTAGGGGGAGCGTACGTGTGAGGGCGCGGGTTAGTGTCAGCGTACGGGTTAGGATTAGGGGACGGGTGAGGGTCAGGCTCCGGGGAAGGGTTAGGGTTAGGGTTCGGGCTAGGGTTAGGGTTAGGGGACGGGGACGGTTTAGGGTCCAGGTGAGGGTACGACAACGCTTTAGGGGTAGCGTACGTGTGAGGGCGCGGGTTAGTGTCAGCGTACGGGTTAGGATTAGGGGACGGGTGAGGGTCAGGCTTCGGGGAAGGGTTAGGGTTAGGGTTCGGGCTAGGGTTAGGGTTAGGGGACGGGGACGGTTTAGGGTCCAGGTGAGGGTTCGACAACGCTTTAGGGGGAGCGTACGTGTGAGGGCGCGGCTTAGTGTCAGCGAACGGGTTAGGTTTAGGGGACGGGTGAGGGTCAGGCTTCGGGGAAGGGTTAGGGTTAGGGTTCGGGCTAGGGTTAGGGTTAGGGGACGGGGACGGTTTAGGGTCCAGGTGAGGGTACGACAACGCTTTAGGGGGAGCGTACGTGTGAGGGCGCAGGTTAGTGTCAGCGTACGGGTTAGGATTAGGGGACGGGTGAGGGTCAGGCTTCGGGGAAGTGTTAGGGTTAGGGTTCGGGCTAGGGTTAGGGTTAGGGGACGGGGACGGTTTAGGGTCCAGGTGAGGGTACGACAACGTTTTAGGGGGAGCATACGTGTGAGGGCGCGGGTTAGGGTCAGCGTACGGGTTAGGATTAGGGGACGGGTGAGGGTCAGGCTTCGGGGAAGGGTTAGGGTTAGGGTTCGGGCTAGGGTTAGGGTTAGGGGACGGGGACGGTTTAGGGTCCAGGTGAGGGTACGACAACGCTTTAGGGGGAGCGTACGTGTGAGGGCGAGGGTTAGTGTCAGCGTACGGGTTAGGATTAGGCGACGGGTGAGGGTCAGGCTTCGGGGAAGGGTTAGGGTTAGGGTTCGGGCTAGGGTTAGGGTTAGGGGACGGGGACGGTTTAGGGTCCAGGTGAGGGTACGACAACGCTTTAGGGGGAGCGTACGTGTGAGGGCGCGGGTTAGTGTCAGCGTACGGGTTAGGATTAGGGGACGGGTGAGGGTCAGGTTTCGGGGAAGGGTTAGGGTTAGGGTTCGGGCTAGGGTTAGGGTTAGGGGACGGGGACGGTTTAGGGTCCAGGTGAGGGTACGACAACGTTTTAGGGGGAGCGTACGTGTGAGGGCGCGGGTTAGGGTCAGCGTACGGGTTAGGATTAGGGGACGGGTGAGGGTCAGGCTTCGGGGAAGGGTTAGGGTTAGGGTTCTGGCTAGGGTTAGGGTTAGGGGACGGGGACGGTTTAGGGTCCAGGTGAGGGTACGACAACGCTTTAGGGGGAGCGTACGTGTGAGGGCGCGGGTTAGTGTCAGCGTACGGTTTAGGATTAGGCGACGGGTGAGGGTCAGGCTTCGGGGAAGGGTTAGGGTTAGGGTTCGGGCTAGGGTTAGGGTTAGGGGACGGGGACGGTTTAGGGTCCAGGTGAGGGTACGACAACGCTTTAGGGGGAGCGTACGTGTGAGGGCGCGGTTTAGTGTCAGCGTACGGGTTAGGATTAGGGGACGGGTGAGGGTCAGGTTTCGGGGAAGGGTTAGGGTTAGGGTTCGGGCTAGGGTTAGGGTTAGGGGACGGGGACGGTTTAGGGTCCAGGTGAGGGTACGACAACGTTTTAGGGGGAGCGTACGTGTGAGGGCGCGGGTTAGGGTCAGCGTACGGGTTAGGATTAGGGGACGGGTGAGGGTCAGGCTTCGGGGAAGGGTTAGAGTTAGGGTTCGGGCTAGGGTTAGGGTTAGGGGACGGGGACGGTTTAGGGTCCAGGTGAGGGTACGACAACGCTTTAGGGGGAGCGTACGTGTGAGGGCGCAGGTTAGTGTCAGCGTACGGGTTAGGATTAGGGGACGGGTGAGGGTCAGGCTTCGGGGAAGTGTTAGGGTTAGGGTTCGGGCTAGGGTTAGGGTTAGGGGACGGGGACGGTTTAGGGTCCAGGTGAGGGTACGACAACGTTTTAGGGGGAGCGTACGTGTGAGGGCGCGGGTTAGGGTCAGCGTACGGGTTAGGATTAGGGGACGGGTGAGGGTCAGGCTTCGGGGAAGGGTTAGGGTTAGGGTTCGGGCTAGGGTTAGGGTTAGGGGACGGGGACGGTTTAGGGTCCAGGTGAGGGTACGACAACGCTTTAGGGGGAGCGTACGTGTGAGGGCGAGGGTTAGTGTCAGCGTAAGGGTTAGGATTAGGGGACGGGTGAGGGTCAGGCTTCGGGGAAGTGTTAGGGTTAGTGTTCGGGCTAGGGTTAGGGTTAGGGGACGGGGACGATTTAGGGTCCAGGTGAGGGTACGACAACGCTTTAGGGGGAGCGTACGTGTGAGGGCGCGGGTTAGTGTCAGCGTACGGGTTAGGATTAGGGGACGGGTGAGGGTCAGGCTTCGGGGAAGGGTTAGGGTTAGGGTTCGGGCTAGGGTTAGGGTTAGGGGACGGGGACGGTTTAGGGTCCAGGTGAGGGTACGACAACGCTTTAGGGGGAGCGTACGTGTGAGGGCGCGGGTTAGTGTCAGCGTACGGGTTAGGATTAGGGGACGGGTGAGGGTCAGGCTTTGGGGAAGGGTTAGGGTTAGGGTTCGGGCTAGGGTTAGGGTTAGGGGACGGGGACGGTTTAGGGTCCAGGTGAGGGTACGACAACGTTGTAGGGGGAGCGTACGTGCGAGGGCGCGGGTTAGTGTCAGCGTACGGGTTAGGATTAGGGGACGGGTGAGGGTCAGGCTTCGGGGAAGGGTTAGGGTTAGGGTTCGGGCTAGGGTTAGGGTTAGGGGACGGGCAAGGTTTAGGGTCCAGGTGAGGGTACGACAACGCTTTAGGGGGAGCGTACGTGTGAGGGCGCGGCTTAGTGTCAGCGTACGGGTTAGGATTAGGGGACGGGTGAGGGTCAGGCTTCGGGGAAGGGTTAGGGTTAGGGTTCGGGCTAGGGTTAGGGTTAGGGGACGGGGACGGTTTAGGGTCCAGGTGAGGGTACGACAACGCTTTAGGGGGAGCGTACGTGTGAGGGCGCGGGTTAGTGTCAGCGTACGGTTTAGGATTAGGCGACGGGTGAGGGTCAGGCTTCGGGGAAGGGTTAGGGTTAGGGTTCGGGCTAGGGTTAGGGTTAGGGGACGGGGACGGTTTAGGGTCCAGGTGAGGGTACGACAACGCTTTAGGGGGAGCGTACGTGTGAGGGCGCGGGTTAGTGTCAGCGTACGGGTTAGGATTAGGGGACGGGTGAGGGTCAGGTTTCGGGGAAGGGTTAGGGTTAGGGTTCGGGCTAGGGTTAGGGTTAGGGGACGGGGACGGTTTAGGGTCCAGGTGAGGGTACGACAACGTTTTAGGGGGAGCGTACGTGTGAGGGCGCGGGTTAGGGTCAGCGTACGGGTTAGGATTAGGGGACGGGTGAGGGTCAGGCTTCGGGGAAGGGTTAGGGTTAGGGTTCGGGCTAGGGTTAGGGTTAGGGGACGGGGAAGGTTTAGGGTCCAGGTGAGGGTACGACAACGCTTTAGGGGGAGCGTACGTGTGAGGGCGAGGGTTAGCGTCAGCGTACGGGTTAGGATTAGGGGACGGGTGAGGGTCAGGCTTCGGGGAAGGGTTAGGGTTAGGGTTCGGGCTAGGGTTAGGGTTAGGGGACGGGGAAGGTTTAGGGTCCAGGTGAGGGTACGACAACGCTTTAGGGGGAGCGTACGTGTGAGGGCGCGGGTTAGTGTCAGCGTACGGGTTAGGATTAGGGGACGGGTGAGGGTCAGGCTCCGGGGAAGGGTTAGGGTTAGGGTTCGGGCTAGGGTTAGGGTTAGGGGACGGGGACGGTTTAGGGTCCAGGTGAGGGTACGACAACGCTTTAGGGGGAGCGTACGTGTGAGGGCGCGGGTTAGTGTCAGCGTACGGGTTAGGATTAGGGGACGGGTGAGGGTCAGGCTTCGGGGAAGGGTTAGGGTTAGGGTTCGGGCTAGGGTTAGGGTTAGGAAACGGGGACGGTTTAGGGTCCAGGTGAGGGTACGACAACGCTTTAGGGGGAGCGTACGTGTGAGGGTGCGGGTTAGTGTCAGCGTACGGGTTAGGATTAGGGGACGGGTGAGGGTCAGGCTTCGGGGAAGGGTTAGGGTTAGGGTTCGGGCTAGGGTTAGGGTTAGGGGACGGGGAAGGTTTAGGGTCAAGGTGAGGGTACGACAACGCTTTAGGGGGAGCGTACGTGTGAGGGCGCGGGTTAGGGTCAGCGTACGGGTTAGGATTAGGGGACGGGTGAGGGTCAGGCTTCGGGGAAGGGTTAGGGTTAGGGTTCGGGCTAGGGTTAGGGTTAGGGGACGGGGACGATTTAGGGTCCAGGTGAGGGTACGACAACGCTTTAGGGGGAGCGTACGTGTGAGGGCGCGGGTTAGTGTCAGCGTACGGGTTAGGATTAGGGGACGGGTGAGGGTCAGGCTTCGGGGAAGGGTTAGGGTTAGGGTTCGGGCTAGGGTTAGGGTTAGGGGACGGGGACGGTTTAGGGTCCAGGTGAGGGTACGACAACGCTTTAGGGGGAGCGTACGTGTGAGGGCGCGGGTTAGTGTCAGCGTACGGGTTAGGATTAGGGGACGGGTGAGGGTCAGGCTTCGGGGAAGGGTTAGGGTTAGGGTTCGGGCTAGGGTTAGGGTTAGGGGACGGGGACGGTTTAGGGTCCAGGTGAGGGTTCGACAACGCTTTAGGGGGAGCGTACGTGTGAGGGCGCGGCTTAGTGTCAGCGAACGGGTTAGGATTAGGGGACGGGTGAGGGTCAGGCTTCGGGGAAGGGTTAGAGTTAGGGTTCGGGCTAGGGTTAGGGTTAGGGGACGGGGACGGTTTAGGGTCCAGGTGAGGGTACGACAACGCTTTAGGGGGAGCGTACGTGTGAGGGCGCAGGTTAGTGTCAGCGTACGGGTTAGGATTAGGGGACGGGTGAGGGTCAGGCTTCGGGGAAGTGTTAGGGTTAGGGTTCGGGCTAGGGTTAGGGTTAGGGGACGGGGACGGTTTAGGGTCCAGGTGAGGGTACGACAACGTTTTAGGGGGAGCGTACGTGTGAGGGCGCGGGTTAGGGTCAGCGTACGGGTTAGGATTAGGGGACGGGTGAGGGTCAGGCTTCGGGGAAGGGTTAGGGTTAGGGTTCGGGCTAGGGTTAGGGTTAGGGGACGGGGACGGTTTAGGGTCCAGGTGAGGGTACGACAACGCTTTAGGGGGAGCGTACGTGTGAGGGCGAGGGTTAGTGTCAGCGTAAGGGTTAGGATTAGGGGACGGGTGAGGGTCAGGCTTCGGGGAAGTGTTAGGGTTAGGGTTCGGGCTAGGGTTAGGGTTAGGGGACGGGGAAGGTTTAGGGTATAGGTGAGGGTACGACAACGCTTTAGGGGGAGCGTACATGTGAGGGCGCGGGTTAGTGTCAGCGTACGGGTTAGGATTAGGGGACGGGTGAGGGTCAGGCTTCGGGGAAGGGTTAGGGTTAGGGTTCGGGCTAGGGTTAGGGTTAGGGGACGGGGACGGTTTAGGGTCCAGGTGAGGGTACGACAACGCTTTAGGGGGAGCGTACGTGTGAGGGCGCGGGTTAGTGTCAGCGTACGGGTTAGGATTAGGGGACGGGTGAGGGTCAGGCTTCGGGGAAGGGTTAGGGTTAGGGTTCGGGCTAGGGTTAGGGTTAGGAAACGGGGACGGTTTAGGGTCCAGGTGAGGGTACGACAACGTTGTAGGGGGAGCGTACGTGTGAGGGCGCGGGTTAGGGTCAGCGTACGGGTTAGGATTAGGGGACGTGTGAGGGTCAGGCTTCGCGGAAGGGTTAGTGTTAGGGTTCGGGCTAGGGTTAGGGTTAGGGGACGGGGAAGGTTTAGGGTCAAGGTGAGGGTACGACAACACTTTAGGGGGAGCGTACGTGTGAGGGCGCGGGTTAGGGTCAGCGTACGGGTTAGGATTAGGGGACGGGTGAGGGTCAGGCTTCGGGGAAGTGTTAGGGTTAGGGTTCGGGCTAGGGTTAGGGTTAGGGGACGGGGACGATTTAGGGTCCAGGTGAGGGTACGACAACGCTTTAGGGGGAGCGTACGTGTGAGGGCGCGGGTTAGTGTCAGCGTACGGGTTAGGATTAGGGGACGGGTGAGGGTCAGGCTTCGGGGAAGGGTTAGGGTTAGGGTTCGGGCTAGGGTTAGGGTTAGGGGACGGGGACGGTTTAGGGTCCAGGTGAGGGTACGACAACGCTTTAGGGGGAGCGTACGTGTGAGGGCGCGGGTTAGTGTCAGCGTACGGGTTAGGATTAGGGGACGGGTGAGGGTCAGGCTTCGGGGAAGGGTTAGGGTTAGGGTTCGGGCTAGGGTTAGGGTTAGGGGACGGGGACGGTTTAGGGTCCAGGTGAGGGTTCGACAACGCTTTAGGGGGAGCGTACGTGTGAGGGCGCGGCTTAGTGTCAGCGAACGGGTTAGGATTAGGGGACGGGTGAGGGTCAGGCTTCGGGGAAGGGTTAGGGTTAGGGTTCGGGCTAGGGTTAGGGTTAGGGGACGGGGACGGTTTAGGGTCCAGGTGAGGGTACGACAACGCTTTAGGGGGAGCGTACGTGTGAGGGCGCGGGTTAGTGTCAGCGTACGGGTTAGGATTAGGGGACGGGTGAGGGTCAAGCTTCGGGGAAGGGTTAGGGTTAGGGTTCGGGCTAAGGTTAGGGTTAGGGGACGGGGACGGTTTAGGGTCCAGGTGAGGGTACGACAACGTTGTAGGGGGAGCGTACGTGCGAGGGCGCGGGTTAGTGTCAGCGTACGGGTTAGGATTAGGGGACGGGTGAGGGTCAGGCTTCGGGGAAGGGTTAGGGTTAGGGTTCGGGCTAGGGTTAGGGTTAGGGGACGGGGACGGTTTAGGGTCCAGGTGAGGGTACGACAACGCTTTAGGGGGAGCGTAAGTGTGAGGGCGCGGCTTAGTGTCAGCGTACGGGTTAGGATTAGGGGATGGGTGAGGGTCAGGCTTCGGGGAAGGGTTAGGGTTAGGGTTCGGGCTAGGGTTAGGGTTAGGGGACGGGGACGATTTAGGGTCCAGGTGAGGGTACGACAACGCTTTAGGGGGAGCGTACGTGTGAGGGCGCGGGTTAGTGTCAGCGTACGGGTTAGGATTAGGGGACGGGTGAGGGTCAGGCTTCGGGGAAGGGTTAGGGTTAGGGTTCGGGCTAGGGTTAGGGTTAGGGGACGGGGACGGTTTAGGGTCCAGGTGAGGGTACGACAACGCTTTAGGGGGAGCGTACGTGTGAGGGCGCGGGTTAGTGTCAGCGTACGGGTTAGGATTAGGGGACGGGTGAGGGTCAGGCTTTGGGGAAGGGTTAGGGTTAGGGTTCGGGCTAGGGTTAGGGTTAGGGGACGGGGACGGTTTAGGGTCCAGGTGAGGGTACGACAACGTTGTAGGGGGAGCGTACGTGCGAGGGCGCGGGTTAGTGTCAGCGTACGGGTTAGGATTAGGGGACGGGTGAGGGTCAGGCTTCGGGGAAGGGTTAGGGTTAGGGTTCGGGCTAGGGTTAGGGTTAGGGGACGGGGAAGGTTTAGGGTCCAGGTGAGGGTACGACAACGCTTTAGGGGGAGCGTACGTGTGAGGGCGCGGCTTAGTGTCAGCGTACGGGTTAGGATTAGGGGACGGGTGAGGGTCAGGCTTCGGGGAAGGGTTAGGGTTAGGGTTCGGGCTAGGGTTAGGGTTAGGGGACGGGGACGGTTTAGGGTCCAGGTGAGGGTACGACAACGCTTTAGGGGGAGCGTACGTGTGAGGGCGCGGGTTAGTGTCAGCGTACGGGTTAGGATTAGGGGACGGGTGAGGGTCAGGCTTCGGGGAAGGGTTAGGGTTAGGGTTCGGGCTAGGGTTAGGGTTAGGAAACGGGGACGGTTTAGGGTCCAGGTGAGGGTACGACAACGCTTTAGGGGGAGCGTACGTGTGAGGGTGCGGGTTAGTGTCAGCGTACGGGTTAGGATTAGGGGACGGGTGAGGGTCAGGCTTCGGGGAAGGGTTAGGGTTAGGGTTCGGGCTAGGGTTAGGGTTAGGGGACGGGGAAGGTTTAGGGTCAAGGTGAGGGTACGACAACGCTTTAGGGGGAGCGTACGTGTGAGGGCGCGGGTTAGGGTCAGCGTACGGGTTAGGATTAGGGGACGGGTGAGGGTCAGGCTTCGGGGAAGGGTTAGGGTTAGGGTTCGGGCTAGGGTTAGGGTTAGGAAACGGGGACGGTTTAGGGTCCAGGTGAGGGTACGACAACGCTTTAGGGGGAGCGTACGTGTGAGGGTGCGGGTTAGTGTCAGCGTACGGGTTAGGATTAGGGGACGGGTGAGGGTCAGGCTTCGGGGAAGGGTTAGGGTTAGGGTTCGGGCTAGGGTTAGGGTTAGGGGACGGGGAAGGTTTAGGGTCAAGGTGAGGGTACGACAACGCTTTAGGGGGAGCGTACGTGTGAGGGCGCGGGTTAGGGTCAGCGTACGGGTTAGGATTAGGGGACGGGTGAGGGTCAGGCTTCGGGGAAGGGTTAGGGTTAGGGTTCGGGCTAGGGTTAGGGTTAGGGGACGGGGACGATTTAGGGTCCAGGTGAGGGTACGACAACGCTTTAGGGGGAGCGTACGTGTGAGGGCGCGGGTTAGTGTCAGCGTACGGGTTAGGATTAGGGGACGGGTGAGGGTCACGCTTCGGGGAAGGGTTAGGGTTAGGGTTCGGGCTAGGGTTAGGGTTAGGGGACGGGGACGGTTTAGGGTCCAGGTGAGTGTACGACAACGCTTTAGGGGGAGCGTACGTGTGAGGGCGCGGGTTAGTGTCAGCGTACGGGTTAGGATTAGGGGACGGGTGAGGGTCAGGCTTCGGGGAAGGGTTAGGGTTAGGGTTCGGGCTAGGGTTAGGGTTAGGGGACGGGGAAGGTTTAGGGTCCAGGTGAGGGTACGACAACGCTTTAGGGGGAGCGTACGTGTGAGGGCGCGGCTTAGTGTCAGCGTACGGGTTAGGATTAGGGGACGGGTGAGGGTCAGGCTTCGGGGAAGGGTTAGGGTTAGGGTTCGGGCTAGGGTTAGGGTTAGGGGACGGGGACGGTTTAGGGTCCAGGTGAGGGTACGACAACGCTTTAGGGGGAGCGTACGTGTGAGGGCGCGGGTTAGTGTCAGCGTACGGTTTAGGATTAGGCGACGGGTGAGGGTCAGGCTTCGGGGAAGGGTTAGGGTTAGGGTTCGGGCTAGGGTTAGGGTTAGGGGACGGGGAAGGTTTAGGGTCCAGGTGAGGGTACGACAACGCTTTAGGGGGAGCGTACGTGTGAGGGCGAGGGTTAGCGTCAGCGTACGGGTTAGGATTAGGGGACGGGTGAGGGTCAGGCTTCGGGGAAGGGTTAGGGTTAGGGTTCGGGCTAGGGTTAGGGTTAGGGGACGGGGAAGGTTTAGGGTCCAGGTGAGGGTACGACAACGCTTTAGGGGGAGCGTACGTGTGAGGGCGCGGGTTAGTGTCAGCGTACGGGTTAGGATTAGGGGACGGGTGAGGGTCAGGCTCCGGGGAAGGGTTAGGGTTAGGGTTCGGGCTAGGGTTAGGGTTAGGGGACGGGGACGGTTTAGGGTCCAGGTGAGGGTACGACAACGCTTTAGGGGTAGCGTACGTGTGAGGGCGCGGGTTAGTGTCAGCGTACGGGTTAGGATTAGGGGACGGGTGAGGGTCAGGCTTCGGGGAAGGGTTAGGGTTAGGGTTCGGGCTAGGGTTAGGGTTAGGGGACGGGGACGGTTTAGGGTCCAGGTGAGGGTTCGACAACGCTTTAGGGGGAGCGTACGTGTGAGGGCGCGGCTTAGTGTCAGCGAACGGGTTAGGTTTAGGGGACGGGTGAGGGTCAGGCTTCGGGGAAGGGTTAGGGTTAGGGTTCGGGCTAGGGTTAGGGTTAGGGGACGGGGACGGTTTAGGGTCCAGGTGAGGGTACGACAACGCTTTAGGGGGAGCGTACGTGTGAGGGCGCAGGTTAGTGTCAGCGTACGGGTTAGGATTAGGGGACGGGTGAGGGTCAGGCTTCGGGGAAGTGTTAGGGTTAGGGTTCGGGCTAGGGTTAGGGTTAGGGGACGGGGACGGTTTAGGGTCCAGGTGAGGGTACGACAACGTTTTAGGGGGAGCATACGTGTGAGGGCGCGGGTTAGGGTCAGCGTACGGGTTAGGATTAGGGGACGGGTGAGGGTCAGGCTTCGGGGAAGGGTTAGGGTTAGGGTTCGGGCTAGGGTTAGGGTTAGGGGACGGGGACGGTTTAGGGTCCAGGTGAGGGTACGACAACGCTTTAGGGGGAGCGTACGTGTGAGGGCGAGGGTTAGTGTCAGCGTACGGGTTAGGATTAGGCGACGGGTGAGGGTCAGGCTTCGGGGAAGGGTTAGGGTTAGGGTTCGGGCTAGGGTTAGGGTTAGGGGACGGGGACGGTTTAGGGTCCAGGTGAGGGTACGACAACGCTTTAGGGGGAGCGTACGTGTGAGGGCGCGGGTTAGTGTCAGCGTACGGGTTAGGATTAGGGGACGGGTGAGGGTCAGGTTTCGGGGAAGGGTTAGGGTTAGGGTTCGGGCTAGGGTTAGGGTTAGGGGACGGGGACGGTTTAGGGTCCAGGTGAGGGTACGACAACGTTTTAGGGGGAGCGTACGTGTGAGGGCGCGGGTTAGGGTCAGCGTACGGGTTAGGATTAGGGGACGGGTGAGGGTCAGGCTTCGGGGAAGGGTTAGGGTTAGGGTTCTGGCTAGGGTTAGGGTTAGGGGACGGGGACGGTTTAGGGTCCAGGTGAGGGTACGACAACGCTTTAGGGGGAGCGTACGTGTGAGGGCGCGGGTTAGTGTCAGCGTACGGTTTAGGATTAGGCGACGGGTGAGGGTCAGGCTTCGGGGAAGGGTTAGGGTTAGGGTTCGGGCTAGGGTTAGGGTTAGGGGACGGGGACGGTTTAGGGTCCAGGTGAGGGTACGACAACGCTTTAGGGGGAGCGTACGTGTGAGGGCGCGGTTTAGTGTCAGCGTACGGGTTAGGATTAGGGGACGGGTGAGGGTCAGGTTTCGGGGAAGGGTTAGGGTTAGGGTTCGGGCTAGGGTTAGGGTTAGGGGACGGGGACGGTTTAGGGTCCAGGTGAGGGTACGACAACGTTTTAGGGGGAGCGTACGTGTGAGGGCGCGGGTTAGGGTCAGCGTACGGGTTAGGATTAGGGGACGGGTGAGGGTCAGGCTTCGGGGAAGGGTTAGGGTTAGGGTTCGGGCTAGGGTTAGGGTTAGGGGACGGGGAAGGTTTAGGGTCCAGGTGAGGGTACGACAACGCTTTAGGGGGAGAGTACGTGTGAGGGCGAGGGTTAGCGTCAGCGTACGGGTTAGGATTAGGGGACGGGTGAGGGTCAGGCTTCGGGGAAGGGTTAGGGTTAGGGTTCGGGCTAGGGTTAGGGTTAGGGGACGGGGAAGGTTTAGGGTCCAGGTGAGGGTACGACAACGCTTTAGGGGGAGCGTACGTGTGAGGGCGCGGGTTAGTGTCAGCGTACGGGTTAGGATTAGGGGACGGGTGAGGGTCAGGCTCCGGGGAAGGGTTAGGGTTAGGGTTCGGGCTAGGGTTAGGGTTAGGGGACGGGGACGGTTTAGGGTCCAGGTGAGGGTACGACAACGCTTTGGGGGAGCGTACGTGTGAGGGCGCGGGTTAGTGTCAGCGTACGGGTTAGGATTAGGGGACGGGTGAGGGTCAGGCTTCGGGGAAGGGTTAGGGTTAGGGTTCGGGCTAGGGTTAGGGTTAGGAAACGGGGACGGTTTAGGGTCCAGGTGAGGGTACGACAACGCTTTAGGGGGAGCGTACGTGTGAGGGTGCGGGTTAGTGTCAGCGTACGGGTTAGGATTAGGGGACGGGTGAGGGTCAGGCTTCGGGGAAGGGTTAGGGTTAGGGTTCGGGCTAGGGTTAGGGTTAGGGGACGGGGAAGGTTTAGGGTCAAGGTGAGGGTACGACAACGCTTTAGGGGGAGTTTACGTGTGAGGGCGCGGGTTAGGGTCAGCGTACGGGTTAGGATTAGGGGACGGGTGAGGGTCAGGCTTCGGGGAAGGGTTAGGGTTAGGGTTCGGGCTAGGGTTAGGGTTAGGGGACGGGGACGATTTAGGGTCCAGGTGAGGGTACGACAACGCTTTAGGGGGAGCGTACGTGTGAGGGCGCGGGTTAGTGTCAGCGTACGGGTTAGGATTAGGGGACGGGTGAGGGTCACGCTTCGGGGAAGGGTTAGGGTTAGGGTTCGGGCTAGGGTTAGGGTTAGGGGACGGGGACGGTTTAGGGTCCAGGTGAGTGTACGACAACGCTTTAGGGGGAGCGTACGTGTGAGGGCGCGGGTTAGTGTCAGCGTACGGGTTAGGATTAGGGGACGGGTGAGGGTCAGGCTTCGGGGAAGGGTTAGGGTTAGGGTTCGGGCTAGGGTTAGGGTTAGGGGACGGGGAAGGTTTAGGGTCCAGGTGAGGGTACGACAACGCTTTAGGGGGAGCGTACGTGTGAGGGCGCGGCTTAGTGTCAGCGTACGGGTTAGGATTAGGGGACGGGTGAGGGTCAGGCTTCGGGGAAGGGTTAGGGTTAGGGTTCGGGCTAGGGTTAGGGTTAGGGGACGGGGACGGTTTAGGGTCCAGGTGAGGGTACGACAACGCTTTAGGGGGAGCGTACGTGTGAGGGCGCGGGTTAGTGTCAGCGTACGGTTTAGGATTAGGCGACGGGTGAGGGTCAGGCTTCGGGGAAGGGTTAGGGTTAGGGTTCGGGCTAGGGTTAGGGTTAGGGGACGGGGAAGGTTTAGGGTCCAGGTGAGGGTACGACAACGCTTTAGGGGGAGCGTACGTGTGAGGGCGAGGGTTAGCGTCAGCGTACGGGTTAGGATTAGGGGACGGGTGAGGGTCAGGCTTCGGGGAAGGGTTAGGGTTAGGGTTCGGGCTAGGGTTAGGGTTAGGGGACGGGGAAGGTTTAGGGTCCAGGTGAGGGTACGACAACGCTTTAGGGGGAGCGTACGTGTGAGGGCGCGGGTTAGTGTCAGCGTACGGGTTAGGATTAGGGGACGGGTGAGGGTCAGGCTCCGGGGAAGGGTTAGGGTTAGGGTTCGGGCTAGGGTTAGGGTTAGGGGACGGGGACGGTTTAGGGTCCAGGTGAGGGTACGACAACGCTTTAGGGGTAGCGTACGTGTGAGGGCGCGGGTTAGTGTCAGCGTACAGGTTAGGATTAGGGGACGGGTGAGGGTCAGGCTTCGGGGAAGGGTTAGGGTTAGGGTTCGGGCTAGGGTTAGGGTTAGGGGACGGGGACGGTTTAGGGTCCAGGTGAGGGTACGACAACGCTTTAGGGGGAGCGTACGTGTGAGGGTGCGGGTTAGTGTCAGCGTACGGGTTAGGATTAGGGGACGGGTGAGGGTCAGGCTTCGGGGAAGGGTTAGGGTTAGGGTTCGGGCTAGGGTTAGGGTTAGGGGACGGGGAAGGTTTAGGGTCAAGGTGAGGGTACGACAACACTTTAGGGGGAGCGTACGTGTGAGGGCGCGGGTTAGGGTCAGCGTACGGGTTAGGATTAGGGGACGGGTGAGGGTCAGGCTTCGGGGAAGGGTTAGGGTTAGGGTTCGGGCTAGGGTTAGGGTTAGGGGACGGGGACGATTTAGGGTCCAGGTGAGGGTACGACAACGCTTTAGGGGGAGCGTACGTGTGAGGGCGCGGGTTAGTGTCAGCGTACGGGTTAGGATTAGGGGACGGGTGAGGGTCAGGCTTCGGGGAAGGGTTAGGGTTAGGGTTCGGGCTAGGGTTAGGGTTAGGGGACGGGGACGGTTTAGGGTCCAGGTGAGGGTACGACAACGCTTTAGGGGGAGCGTACGTGTGAGGGCGCGGGTTAGTGTCAGCGTACGGGTTAGGATTAGGGGACGGGTGAGGGTCAGGCTTCGGGGAAGGGTTAGGGTTAGGGTTCGGGCTAGGGTTAGGGTTAGGGGACGGGGACGGTTTAGGGTCCAGGTGAGGGTTCGACAACGCTTTAGGGGGAGCGTACGTGTGAGGGCGCGGCTTAGTGTCAGCGAACGGGTTAGGATTAGGGGACGGGTGAGGGTCAGGCTTCGGGGAAGGGTTAGAGTTAGGGTTCGGGCTAGGGTTAGGGTTAGGGGACGGGGACGGTTTAGGGTCCAGGTGAGGGTACGACAACGCTTTAGGGGGAGCGTACGTGTGAGGGCGCAGGTTAGTGTCAGCGTACGGGTTAGGATTAGGGGACGGGTGAGGGTCAGGCTTCGGGGAAGTGTTAGGGTTAGGGTTCGGGCTAGGGTTAGGGTTAGGGGACGGGGACGGTTTAGGGTCCAGGTGAGGGTACGACAACGTTTTAGGGGGAGCGTACGTGTGAGGGCGCGGGTTAGGGTCAGCGTACGGGTTAGGATTAGGGGACGGGTGAGGGTCAGGCTTCGGGGAAGGGTTAGGGTTAGGGTTCGGGCTAGGGTTAGGGTTAGGGGACGGGGACGGTTTACGGTCCAGGTGAGGGTACGACAACGCTTTAGGGGGAGCGTACGTGTGAGGGCGAGGGTTAGTGTCAGCGTAAGGGTTAGGATTAGGGGACGGGTGAGGGTCAGGCTTCGGGGAAGTGTTAGGGTTAGGGTTCGGGCTAGGGTTAGGGTTAGGGGACGGGGAAGGTTTAGGGTATAGGTGAGGGTACGACAACGCTTTAGGGGGAGCGTACATGTGAGGGCGCGGGTTAGTGTCAGCGTACGGGTTAGGATTAGGGGACGGGTGAGGGTCAGGCTTCGGGGAAGGGTTAGGGTTAGGGTTCGGGCTAGGGTTAGGGTTAGGGGACGGGGACGGTTTAGGGTCCAGGTGAGGGTACGACAACGCTTTAGGGGGAGCGTACGTGTGAGGGCGCGGGTTAGTGTCAGCGTACGGGTTAGGATTAGGGGACGGGTGAGGGTCAGGCTTCGGGGAAGGGTTAGGGTTAGGGTTCGGGCTAGGGTTAGGGTTAGGAAACGGGGACGGTTTAGGGTCCAGGTGAGGGTACGACAACGTTGTAGGGGGAGCGTACGTGTGAGGGCGCGGGTTAGGGTCAGCGTACGGGTTAGGATTAGGGGACGTGTGAGGGTCAGGCTTCGCGGAAGGGTTAGTGTTAGGGTTCGGGCTAGGGTTAGGGTTAGGGGACGGGGAAGGTTTAGGGTCAAGGTGAGGGTACGACAACACTTTAGGGGGAGCGTACGTGTGAGGGCGCGGGTTAGGGTCAGCGTACGGGTTAGGATTAGGGGACGGGTGAGGGTCAGGCTTCGGGGAAGTGTTAGGGTTAGGGTTCGGGCTAGGGTTAGGGTTAGGGGACGGGGACGATTTAGGGTCCAGGTGAGGGTACGACAACGCTTTAGGGGGAGCGTACGTGTGAGGGCGCGGGTTAGTGTCAGCGTACGGGTTAGGATTAGGGGACGGGTGAGGGTCAGGCTTCGGGGAAGGGTTAGGGTTAGGGTTCGGGCTAGGGTTAGGGTTAGGGGACGGGGACGGTTTAGGGTCCAGGTGAGGGTACGACAACGCTTTAGGGGGAGCGTACGTGTGAGGGCGCGGGTTAGTGTCAGCGTACGGGTTAGGATTAGGGGACGGGTGAGGGTCAGGCTTCGGGGAAGGGTTAGGGTTAGGGTTCGGGCTAGGGTTAGGGTTAGGGGACGGGGACGGTTTAGGGTCCAGGTGAGGGTTCGACAACGCTTTAGGGGGAGCGTACGTGTGAGGGCGCGGCTTAGTGTCAGCGAACGGGTTAGGATTAGGGGACGGGTGAGGGTCAGGCTTCGGGGAAGGGTTAGGGTTAGGGTTCGGGCTAGGGTTAGGGTTAGGGGACGGGGACGGTTTAGGGTCCAGGTGAGGGTACGACAACGCTTTAGGGGGAGCGTACGTGTGAGGGCGCGGGTTAGTGTCAGCGTACGGGTTAGGATTAGGGGACGGGTGAGGGTCAAGCTTCGGGGAAGGGTTAGGGTTAGGGTTCGGGCTAAGGTTAGGGTTAGGGGACGGGGACGGTTTAGGGTCCAGGTGAGGGTACGACAACGTTGTAGGGGGAGCGTACGTGCGAGGGCGCGGGTTAGTGTCAGCGTACGGGTTAGGATTAGGGGACGGGTGAGGGTCAGGCTTCGGGGAAGGGTTAGGGTTAGGGTTCGGGCTAGGGTTAGGGTTAGGGGACGGGGACGGTTTAGGGTCCAGGTGAGGGTACGACAACGCTTTAGGGGGAGCGTACGTGTGAGGGCGCGGCTTAGTGTCAGCGTACGGGTTAGGATTAGGGGATGGGTGAGGGTCAGGCTTCGGGGAAGGGTTAGGGTTAGGGTTCGGGCTAGGGTTAGGGTTAGGGGACGGGGACGGTTTAGGGTCCAGGTGAGGGTACGACAACGCTTTAGGGGGACCGTACGTGTGAGGGCGCGGGTTAGTGTCAGCGTACGGGTTAGGATTAGGGGACGGGTGAGGGTCATGCTTCGGGGAAGGGTTAGGGTTAGGGTTCGGGCTAGGGTTAGGGTTAGGGGACGGGGACGGTTTAGGGTCCAGGTGAGGGTACGACAACGCTTTAGGGGGAGCGTACGTGTGAGGGCGCGGGTTAGTGTCAGCGTACGGTTTAGGATTAGGGGACGGGTGAGGGTCAGGCTTCGGGGAAGGGTTAGGGTTAGGGTTCGGGCTAGGGTTAGGGTTAGGGGACGGGGACGGTTTAGGGTCCAGGTGAGGGTACGACAACGCTTTAGGGGGAGCGTACGTGTGAGGGCGCAGGTTAGTGTCAGCGTACGGGTTAGGATTAGGGGACGCGTGAGGGTCAGGCTTCGGGGAAGGGTTAGGGTTAGGGTTCGGGCTAGGGTTAGGGTTAGGGGACGGGGACGGTTTAGGGTCCAGGTGAGGGTACGACAACCTTTTAGGGGGAGCGTACGTGTGAGGGCGCGGGTTAGGGTCAGCGTACGGGTTAGGATTAGGGGACGGGTGAGGGTCAGGCTTCGGGGAAGGGTTAGGGTTAGGGTTCGGGCTAGGGTTAGGGTTAGGGGACGGGGACGATTTAGGGTCCAGGTGAGGGTACGACAACGCTTTAGGGGGAGCGTACGTGTGAGGGCGCGGGTTAGTGTCAGCGTACGGGTTAGGATTAGGGGACGGGTGAGGGTCAGGCTTCGGGGAAGGGTTAGGGTTAGGGTTCGGGCTAGGGTTAGGGTTAGGGGACGGGGACGGTTTAGGGTCCAGGTGAGGGTACGACAACGCTTTAGGGGGAGCGTACGTGTGAGGGCGCGGGTTAGTGTCAGCGTACGGGTTAGGATTAGGGGACGGGTGAGGGTCAGGCTTCGGGGAAGGGTTAGGGTTAGGGTTCGGGCTAGGGTTAGGGTTAGGGGACGGGGACGGTTTAGGGTCCAGGTGAGGGTTCGACAACGCTTTAGGGGGAGCGTACGTGTGAGGGCGCGGCTTAGTGTCAGCGAACGGGTTAGGATTAGGGGACGGGTGAGGGTCAGGCTTCGGGGAAGGGTTAGGGTTAGGGTTCGGGCTAGGGTTAGGGTTAGGGGACGGGGACGGTTTAGGGTCCAGGTGAGGGTACGACAACGCTTTAGGGGGAGCGTACGTGTGAGGGCGCGGGTTAGTGTCAGCGTACGGGTTAGGATTAGGGGACGGGTGAGGGTCAAGCTTCGGGGAAGGGTTAGGGTTAGGGTTCGGGCTAAGGTTAGGGTTAGGGGACGGGGACGGTTTAGGGTCCAGGTGAGGGTACGACAACGTTGTAGGGGGAGCGTACGTGCGAGGGCGCGGGTTAGTGTCAGCGTACGGGTTAGGATTAGGGGACGGGTGAGGGTCAGGCTTCGGGGAAGGGTTAGGGTTAGGGTTCGGGCTAGGGTTAGGGTTAGGGGACGGGGACGGTTTAGGGTCCAGGTGAGGGTACGACAACGCTTTAGGGGGAGCGTACGTGTGAGGGCGCGGCTTAGTGTCAGCGTACGGGTTAGGATTAGGGGATGGGTGAGGGTCAGGCTTCGGGGAAGGGTTAGGGTTAGGGTTCGGGCTAGGGTTAGGGTTAGGGGACGGGGACGGTTTAGGGTCCAGGTGAGGGTACGACAACGCTTTAGGGGGACCGTACGTGTGAGGGCGCGGGTTAGTGTCAGCGTACGGGTTAGGATTAGGGGACGGGTGAGGGTCATGCTTCGGGGAAGGGTTAGGGTTAGGGTTCGGGCTAGGGTTAGGGTTAGGGGACGGGGACGGTTTAGGGTCCAGGTGAGGGTACGACAACGCTTTAGGGGGAGCGTACGTGTGAGGGCGCGGGTTAGTGTCAGCGTACGGTTTAGGATTAGGGGACGGGTGAGGGTCAGGCTTCGGGGAAGGGTTAGGGTTAGGGTTCGGTCTAGGGTTAGGGTTAGGGGACGGGGACGGTTTAGGGTCCAGGTGAGGGTACGACAACGCTTTAGGGGGAGCGTACGTGTGAGGGCGCAGGTTAGTGTCAGCGTACGGGTTAGGATTAGGGGACGCGTGAGGGTCAGGCTTCGGGGAAGGGTTAGGGTTAGGGTTCGGGCTAGGGTTAGGGTTAGGGGACGGGGACGGTTTAGGGTCCAGGTGAGGGTACGACAACCTTTTAGGGGGAGCGTACGTGTGAGGGCGCGGGTTAGGGTCAGCGTACGGGTTAGGATTAGGGGACGGGTGAGGGTCAGGCTTCGGGGAAGGGTTAGGGTTAGGGTTCGGGCTAGGGTTAGGGTTAGGGGACGGGGAAGGTTTAGGGTCCAGGTGAGGGTACGACAACGCTTTAGGGGGAGCGTACGTGTGAGGGCGAGGGTTAGTGTCAGCGTACGGGTTAGGATTAGGGGACGGGTGAGGGTCAGGCTTCGGGGAAGGGTTAGGGTTAGGGTTCGGGCTAGGGTTAGGGTTAGGGGACGGGGAAGGTTTAGGGTCCAGGTGAGGGTACGACAACGCTTTAGGGGGAGCGTACGTGTGAGGGCGCGGGTTAGTGTCAGCGTACGGGTTAGGATTAGGGGACGGGTGAGGGTCAGGCTTCGGGGAAGGGTTAGGGTTAGGGTTCGGGCTAGGGTTAGGGTTAGGGGACGGGGACGGTTTAGGGTCCAGGTGAGGGTACGACAACGCTTCAGGGGGAGCGTACGTGTGAGGGCGCGGGTTAGTGTCAGCGTACGGGTTAGGATTAGGGTACGGGTGAGGGTCAGGCTTCGGGGAAGGGTTAGGGTTAGGGTTCGGGCTAGGGTTAGGGTTAGGAAACGGGGACGGTTTAGGGTCCAGGTGAGGGTACGACAACGTTGTAGGGGGAGCGTACGTGTGAGGGCGCGGGTTAGGGTCAGCGTACGGGTTAGGATTAGGGGACTTGTGAGGGTCAGGCTTCGCGGAAGGGTTAGGGTTAGGGTTCGGGCTAGGGTTAGGGTTAGGGGACGGGGAAGGTTTAGGGTCAAGGTGAGGGTACGACAACAGTTTAGGGGGAGCGTACGTGTGAGGGCGCGGGTTAGGGTCAGCGTACGGGTTAGGATTAGGGGACGGGTGAGGGT
Organism: Globicephala melas; assembly: GCF_963455315.2. Taxonomy (NCBI): domain Eukaryota; kingdom Metazoa; phylum Chordata; class Mammalia; order Artiodactyla; family Delphinidae; genus Globicephala; species Globicephala melas. The sequence continues at coordinate 122,565 of NW_027207595.1, forward strand.
CAGGCTTCGGGGAAGGGTTAGGGTTAGGGTTCGGGCTAGGGTTAGGGTTAGGGGACGGGGACGATTTAGGGTCCAGGTGAGGGTACGACAACGCTTTAGGGGGAGCGTACGTGTGAGGGCGCGGGTTAGTGTCAGCGTACGGGTTAGGATTAGGGGACGGGTGAGGGTCAGGCTTCGGGGAAGGTTTAGGGTTAGGGTTCGGGCTAGGGTTAGGGTTAGGGGACGGGGACGGTTTAGGGTCCAGGTGAGGGTACGACAACGCTTTAGGGGGAGCGTACGTGTGAGGGCGCGGGTTAGTGTCAGCGTACGGGTTAGGATTAGGGGACGGGTGAGTGTCAGGCTTCGGGGAAGGGTTAGGGTTAGGGTTCGGGCTAGGGTTAGGGTTAGGGGACGGGGACGGTTTAGGGTCCAGGTGAGGGTTCGACAACGCTTTAGGGGGAGCGTACGTGTGAGGGCGCGGCTTAGTGTCAGCGAACGGGTTAGGATTAGGGGACGGGTGAGGGTCAGGCTTCGGGGAAGGGTTAGGGTTAGGGTTCGGGCTAGGGTTAGGGTTAGGGGACGGGGACGGTTTAGGTTCCAGGTGAGGGTACGACAACGCTTTAGGGGGAGCGTACGTGTGAGGGCGCAGGTTAGTGTCAGCGTACGGGTTAGGATTAGGGGACGGGTGAGGGTCAGGCTTCGGGGAAGGGTTAGGGTTAGGGTTCGGGCTAGGGTTAGGGTTAGGGGACGGGGACGGTTTAGGGTCCAGGTGAGGGTACGACAACGTTTTAGGGGGAGCGTACGTGTGAGGGCGCCGGTTAGGGTCAGCGTACGGGTTAGCATTAGGGGACGGGTGAGGGTCAGGCTTCGGGGAAGGGTTAGGGTTAGGGTTCGGGCTAGGGTTAGGGTTAGGGGACGGGGAAGGTTTAGGGTCCAGGTGAGGGTACGACAACGCTTTAGGGGAAGCGTACGTGTGAGGGCGAGGGTTAGTGTCAGCGTACGGGTTAGGATTAGGGGACGGGTGAGGGTCAGGCTTCGGGGAAGGGTTAGGGTTAGGGTTCGGGCTAGGGTTAGGGTTAGGGGACGGGGAAGGTTTAGGGTCCAGGTGAGGGTACGACAACGCTTTAGGGGGAGCGTACATGTGAGGGCGCGGGTTAGTGTCAGCGTACGGGTTAGGATTAGGGGACGGGTGAGGGTCAGGCTTCGGGGAAGGGTTAGGGTTAGGGTTCGGGCTAGGGTTAGGGTTAGGGGACGGGGACGGTTTAGGGTCCAGGTGAGGGTACGACAACGCTTTAGGGGGAGCGTACGTGTGAGGGCGCGGGTTAGTGTCAGCGTACGGGTTAGGATTAGGGGACGGGTGAGGGTCAGGCTTCGGGGAAGGGTTAGGGTTAGGGTTCGGGCTAGGGTTAGGGTTAGGAAACGGGGACGGTTTAGGGTCCAGGTGAGTGTACGACAACGTTGTAGGGGGAGCGTACGTGTGAGAGCGCGGGTTAGGGTCAGCGTACGGGTTAGGATTAGGGGACGTGTGAGGGTCAGGCTTCGCGGAAGGCTTAGGGTTAGGGTTCGGGCTACGGTTAGGGTTAGGGGACGGGGAAGGTTTAGGGTCAAGGTGAGGGTACGACAACACTTTAGGGGGAGCGTACGTGTGAGGGCGCGGGTTAGGGTCAGCGTACGGGTTAGGATTAGGGGACGGGTGAGGGTCAGGCTTCGGGGAAGGGTTAGGGTTAGGGTTCGGGCTAGGGTTAGTGTTAGGGGACGGGGACGATTTAGGTTCCAGGTGAGGGTACGACAACGCTTTAGGGGGAGCGTACGTGTGAGGGCGCGGGATAGTGTCAGCGTACGGGTTAGGATTAGGGGACGGGTGAGGGTCAGGCTTCGGGGAAGGGTTAGGGTTAGGGTTCGGGCTAGTGTTAGGGTTAGGGGACGGGGAAGGTTTAGGGTCAAGGTGAGGGTACGACAACGCTTTAGGGGGAGCGTACGTGTGAGGGCGAGAGTTAGTGTCAGCGTACGGGTTAGGATTAGGGGACGGGTGAGGGTCAGGCTTCGGGGAAGGGTTAGGGTTAGGGTTCGGGCTAGGGTTAGGGTTAGGAAACGGGGACGGTTTAGGGTCCAGGTGAGGGTACGACAACGTTGTAGGGAGAGCGTACGTGTGAGGGCGCGGGTTAGGGTCAGCGTACGGGTTAGGATTAGGGGACGTGTGAGGGTCAGGCTTCGCGGAAGGGTTAGGGTTAGGGTTCGGGCTAGGGTTAGGGTTAGGATTAGGGGACGGGGAAGGTTTAGGGTCAAGGTGAGGGTACGACAACACTTTAGGGGGAGCGTACGTGTGAGGGCGCGGGTTAGGGTCAGCGTACGGGTTAGGATTAGGGGACGGGTGAGGGTCAGGCTTCGGGGAAGGGTTAGGGTTAGGGTTCGGGCTAGGGTTAGGGTTAGGGGACGGGGACGATTTAGGGTCCAGGTGAGGGTACGACAACGTTGTAGGGGGAGCGAACGTGCGAGGGCGCGGGTTAGTGTAAGCTTACGGGTTAGGATTAGGGGACGGGTGAGGGTCAGGCTTCGGGGAAGGGTTAGGGTTAGGGTTCGGGCTAGGGTTAGGGTTAGGGGACGGGGACGGTTTAGGGTCCAGGTGAGGGTACGACGACGCTTTAGGGGGAGCGTACGTGTGAGGGCGCGGCTTAGTGTCAGCGTACGGGTTAGGATTAGGGGACGGGTGAGGGTCAGGCTTCGGGGAAGGTTTAGGGTTAGGGTTCGGGCTAGGGTTAGGGTTAGGGGACGGGGACGGTTTAGGGTCCAGGTGAGGGTACGACAACGCTTTAGGGGGAGCGTACGTGTGAGGGCGCGGGTTAGTGTCAGCGTACGGGTTAGGATTAGGGGACGGGTGAGGGTCAGGCTTCGGGGAAGGGTTAGGGTTAGGGTTCGGGCTAGGGTTAGGGTTAGGGGACGGGGACGGTTTAGGGTCCAGGTGAGGGTACGACAACGCTTCAGGGGGAGCGTACGTGTGAGGGCGCGGGTTAGTGTCAGCGTACGGGTTAGGATTAGGGTACGGGTGAGGGTCAGGCTTCGGGGAAGGGTTAGGGTTAGGGTTCGGGCTAGGGTTAGGGTTAGGAAACGGGGACGGTTTAGGGTCCAGGTGAGGGTACGACAACGTTGTAGGGGGAGCGTACGTGTGAGGGCGCGGGTTAGGGTCAGCGTACGGGTTAGGATTAGGGGACTTGTGAGGGTCAGGCTTCGCGGAAGGGTTAGGGTTAGGGTTCGGGCTAGGGTTAGGGTTAGGGGACGGGGAAGGTTTAGGGTCAAGGTGAGGGTACGACAACAGTTTAGGGGGAGCGTACGTGTGAGGGCGCGGGTTAGGGTCAGCGTACGGGTTAGGATTAGGGGACGTGTGAGGGTCAGGCTTCGCGGAAGGGTTAGGGTTAGGGTTCGGGCTAGGGTTAGGGTTAGGATTAGGGGACGGGGAAGGTTTAGGGTCAAGGTGAGGGTACGACAACACTTTAGGGGGAGCGTACGTGTGAGGGCGCGGGTTAGGGTCAGCGTACGGGTTAGGATTAGGGGACGGGTGAGGGTCAGGCTTCGGGGAAGGGTTAGGGTTAGGGTTCGGGCTAGGGTTAGGGTTAGGGGACGGGGACGATTTAGGGTCCAGGTGAGGGTACGACAACGTTGTAGGGGGAGCGAACGTGCGAGGGCGCGGGTTAGTGTAAGCTTACGGGTTAGGATTAGGGGACGGGTGAGGGTCAGGCTTCGGGGAAGGGTTAGGGTTAGGGTTCGGGCTAGGGTTAGGGTTAGGGGACGGGGACGGTTTAGGTTCCAGGTGAGGGTACGACGACGCTTTAGGGGGAGCGTACGTGTGAGGGCGCGGCTTAGTGTCAGCGTACGGGTTAGGATTAGGGGACGGGTGAGGGTCAGGCTTCGGGGAAGGTTTAGGGTTAGGGTTCGGGCTAGGGTTAGGGTTAGGGGACGGGGACGGTTTAGGGTCCAGGTGAGGGTACGACAACGCTTTAGGGGGAGCGTACGTGTGAGGGCGCGGGTTAGTGTCAGCGTACGGGTTAGGATTAGGGGACGGGTGAGGGTCAGGCTTCAGGGAAGGGTTAGGGTTAGGGTTCGGGCTAGGGTTAGGGTTAGGGGACGGGGACTGTTTAGGGTCCAGGTGAGGGTACGACAACGCTTTAGGGGGAGTGTACGTGTGAGGGCGCGGGTTAGTGTCAGCGTACGGGTTAGGATTAGGGGACGGGTGAGGGTCAGGCTTCGGGGAAGGGTTAGGGTTAGGGTTCGGGCTAGGGTTAGGGTTAGGGGACGGGGACGGTTTAGGGTCCAGGTGAGGGTACGACAACGCTTTAGGGGGAGCGTACGTGTGAGGGCGCAGGTTAGTGTCAGCGTACGGGTTAGGATTAGGGGACGGGTGAGGGTCAGGCTTCGGGGAAGGGTTAGGGTTAGGGTTCGGGCTAGGGTTAGGGTTAGGGGACGGGGACGGTTTAGGGTCCAGGTGAGGGTACGACAACGTTTTAGGGGGAGCGTACGTGTGAGGGCGCTTGTTAGGGTCAGCGTACGGGTTAGGATTAGGGGACGGGTGAGGGTCAGGCTTCGGGGAAGGGTTAGGGTTAGGGTTCGGGCTAGGGTTAGGGTTAGGGGACGGGGAAGGTTTAGGGTCCAGGTGAGGGTACGACAACGCTTTAGGGGGAGCGTACGTGTGAGGGCGAGGGTTAGTGTCAGCGTACGGGTTAGGATTAGGGGACGGGTGAGGGTCAGGCTTCGGGGAAGGGTTAGGGTTAGGGTTCGGGCTAGGGTTAGGGTTAGGGGACGGGGAAGGTTTAGGGTCCAGGTGAGGGTACGACAACGCTTTAGGGGGAGCGTACGTGTGAGGGCGCGGGTTAGTGTCAGCGTACGGGTTAGGATTAGGGGACGGGTGAGGGTCAGGCTTCGGGGAAGGGTTAGGGTTAGGGTTCGGGCTAGGGTTAGGGTTAGGGGACGGGGACGGTTTAGGGTCCAGGTGAGGGTTCGACAACGCTTTAGGGGGAGCGTACGTGTGAGGGCGCGGCTTAGTGTCAGCGAACGGGTTAGGATTAGGGGACGGGTGAGGGTCAGGCTTCGGGGAAGGGTTAGGGTTAGGGTTCGGGCTAGGGTTAGGGTTAGGGGACGGGGACGGTTTAGGGTCCAGGTGAGGGTACGACAACGCTTTAGGGGGAGCGTACGTGTGAGGGCGCAGGTTAGTGTCAGCGTACGGGTTAGGATTAGGGGACGGGTGAGGGTCAGGCTTCGGGGAAGGGTTAGGGTTAGGGTTCGGGCTAGGGTTAGGGTTAGGGGACGGGGACGGTTTAGGGTCCAGGTGAGGGTACGACAACGTTTTAGGGGGAGCGTACGTGTGAGGGCGCGGGTTAGGGTCAGCGTACGGGTTAGGATTAGGGGACGGGTGAGGGTCAGGCTTCGGGGAAGGGTTAGGGTTAGGGTTCGGGCTAGGGTTAGGGTTAGGGGACGGGGAAGGTTTAGGGTCCAGGTGAGGGTACGACAACGCTTTAGGGGGAGAGTACGTGTGAGGGCGAGGGTTAGCGTCAGCGTACGGGTTAGGATTAGGGGACGGGTGAGGGTCAGGCTTCGGGGAAGGGTTAGGGTTAGGGTTCGGGCTAGGGTTAGGGTTAGGGGACGGGGACGATTTAGGGTCCAGGTGAGGGTACGACAACGCTTTAGGGGGAGCGTACGTGTGAGGGCGCGGGTTAGTGTCAGCGTACGGGTTAGGATTAGGGGACGGGTGAGGGTCACGCTTCGGGGAAGGGTTAGGGTTAGGGTTCGGGCTAGGGTTAGGGTTAGGGGACGGGGACGGTTTAGGGTCCAGGTGAGTGTACGACAACGCTTTAGGGGGAGCGTACGTGTGAGGGCGCGGGTTAGTGTCAGCGTACGGGTTAGGATTAGGGGACGGGTGAGGGTCAGGCTTCGGGGAAGGGTTAGGGTTAGGGTTCGGGCTAGGGTTAGGGTTAGGGGACGGGGAAGGTTTAGGGTCCAGGTGAGGGTACGACAACGCTTTAGGGGGAGCGTACGTGTGAGGGCGCGGCTTAGTGTCAGCGTACGGGTTAGGATTAGGGGACGGGTGAGGGTCAGGCTTCGGGGAAGGGTTAGGGTTAGGGTTCGGGCTAGGGTTAGGGTTAGGGGACGGGGACGGTTTAGGGTCCAGGTGAGGGTACGACAACGCTTTAGGGGGAGCGTACGTGTGAGGGCGCGGGTTAGTGTCAGCGTACGGTTTAGGATTAGGCGACGGGTGAGGGTCAGGCTTCGGGGAAGGGTTAGGGTTAGGGTTCGGGCTAGGGTTAGGGTTAGGGGACGGGGAAGGTTTAGGGTCCAGGTGAGGGTACGACAACGCTTTAGGGGGAGCGTACGTGTGAGGGCGAGGGTTAGCGTCAGCGTACGGGTTAGGATTAGGGGACGGGTGAGGGTCAGGCTTCGGGGAAGGGTTAGGGTTAGGGTTCGGGCTAGGGTTAGGGTTAGGGGACGGGGAAGGTTTAGGGTCCAGGTGAGGGTACGACAACGCTTTAGGGGGAGCGTACGTGTGAGGGCGCGGGTTAGTGTCAGCGTACGGGTTAGGATTAGGGGACGGGTGAGGGTCAGGCTCCGGGGAAGGGTTAGGGTTAGGGTTCGGGCTAGGGTTAGGGTTAGGGGACGGGGACGGTTTAGGGTCCAGGTGAGGGTACGACAACGCTTTAGGGGTAGCGTACGTGTGAGGGCGCGGGTTAGTGTCAGCGTACAGGTTAGGATTAGGGGACGGGTGAGGGTCAGGCTTCGGGGAAGGGTTAGGGTTAGGGTTCGGGCTAGGGTTAGGGTTAGGGGACGGGGACGGTTTAGGGTCCAGGTGAGGGTACGACAACGCTTTAGGGGGAGCGTACGTGTGAGGGTGCGGGTTAGTGTCAGCGAACGGGTTAGGATTAGGGGACGGGTGAGGGTCAGGCTTCGGGGAAGTGTTAGGGTTAGGGTTCGGGCTAGGGTTAGGGTTAGGGGACGGGGAAGGTTTAGGGTCAAGGTGAGGGTACGACAACACTTTAGGGGGAGCGTACGTGTGAGGGCGCGGGTTAGGGTCAGCGTACGGGTTAGGATTAGGGGACGGGTGAGGGTCAGGCTTCGGGGAAGGGTTAGGGTTAGGGTTCGGGCTAGGGTTAGGGTTAGGGGACGGGGACGATTTAGGGTCCAGGTGAGGGTACGACAACGCTTTAGGGGGAGCGTACGTGTGAGGGCGCGGGTTAGTGTCAGCGTACGGGTTAGGATTAGGGGACGGGTGAGGGTCAGGCTTCGGGGAAGGGTTAGGGTTAGGGTTCGGGCTAGGGTTAGGGTTACGGGACGGGGACGGTTTAGGGTCCAGGTGAGGGTACGACAACGCTTTAGGGGGAGCGTACGTGTGAGGGCGCGGGTTAGTGTCAGCGTACGGGTTAGGATTAGGGGACGGGTGAGGGTCAGGCTTCGGGGAAGGGTTAGGGTTAGGGTTCGGGCTAGGGTTAGGGTTAGGGGACGGGGACGGTTTAGGGTCCAGGTGAGAGTTCGACAACGCTTTAGGGGGAGCGTACCTGTGAGGGCGCGGCTTAGTGTCAGCGAACGGGTTAGGATTAGGGGACGGGTGAGGGTCAGGCTTCGGGGAAGGGTTAGGGTTAGGGTTCGGGCTAGGGTTAGGGTTAGGGGACGGGGACGGTTTAGGGTCCAGGTGAGGGTACGACAACGCTTTAGGGGGAGCGTACGTGTGAGGGCGCAGGTTAGTGTCAGCGTACGGGTTAGGATTAGGGGACGGGTGAGGGTCAGGCTTCGGGGAAGTGTTAGGGTTAGGGTTCGGGCTAGGGTTAGGGTTAGGGGACGGGGACGGTTTAGGGTCCAGGTGAGGGTACGACAACGTTTTAGGGGGAGCGTACGTGTGAGGGCGCGGGTTAGGGTCAGCGTACGGGTTAGGATTAGGGGACGGGTGAGGGTCAGGCTTCGGGGAAGGGTTAGGGTTAGGGTTCGGGCTAGGGTTAGGGTTAGGGGACGGGGACGGTTTAGGGTCCAGGTGAGGGTACGACAACGCTTTAGGGGGAGCGTACGTGTGAGGGCGAGGGTTAGTGTCAGCGTACGGGTTAGGATTAGGGGACGGGTGAGGGTCAGGCTTCGGGGAAGTGTTAGGGTTAGTGTTCGGGCTAGGGTTAGGGTTAGGGGACGGGGAAGGTTTAGGGTATAGGTGAGGGTACGACAACGCTTTAGGGGGAGCGTACATGTGAGGGCGCGGGTTAGTGTCAGCGTACGGGTTAGGATTAGGGGACGGGTGAGGGTCAGGCTTCGGGGAAGGGTTAGGGTTAGGGTTCGGGCTAGGGTTAGGGTTAGGGGACGGGGACGGTTTAGGGTCCAGGTGAGGGTACACACAACGCTTTAGGGGGAGCGTACGTGTGAGGGCGCGGGTTAGTGTCAGCGTACGGGTTAGGATTAGGGGACGGGTGAGGGTCAGGCTTCGGGGAAGGGTTAGGGTTAGGGTTCGGGCTAGGGTTAGGGTTAGGAAACGGGGAGGGTTTAGGGTCCAGGTGAGGGTACGAGAACGTTGTAGGGGGACCGTACGTGTGAGGGCCCGGGTTAGGGTCAGCGTACGGGTTAGGATTAGGGGACGTGTGAGGGTCAGGCTTCGCGGAAGGGTTAGTGTTAGGGTTCGGGCTAGGGTTAGGGTTAGGGGACGGGGAAGGTTTAGGGTCAAGGTGAGGGTACGACAACACTTTAGGGGGAGCGTACGTGTGAGGGCGCGGGTTAGGGTCAGCGTACGGGTTAGGATTAGGGGACGGGTGAGGGTCAGGCTTCGGGGAAGTGTTAGGGTTAGGGTTCGGGCTAGGGTTAGGGTTAGGGGACGGGGACGATTTAGGGTCCAGGTGAGGGTACGACAACGCTTTAGGGGGAGCGTACGTGTGAGGGCGCGGGTTAGTGTCAGCGTACGGGTTAGGATTAGGGGACGGGTGAGGGTCAGGCTTCGGGGAAGGGTTAGGGTTAGGGTTCGGGCTAGGGTTAGGGTTAGGGGACGGGGACGGTTTAGGGTCCAGGTGAGGGTACGACAACGCTTTAGGGGGAGCGTACGTGTGAGGGCGCGGGTTAGTGTCAGCGTACGGGTTAGGATTAGGGGACGGGTGAGGGTCAGGCTTCGGGGAAGGGTTAGGGTTAGGGTTCGGGCTAGGGTTAGGGTTAGGGGACGGGGACGGTTTAGGGTCCAGGTGAGGGTTCGACAACGCTTTAGGGGGAGCGTACGTGTGAGGGCGCGGCTTAGTGTCAGCGAACGGGTTAGGATTAGGGGACGGGTGAGGGTCAGGCTTCGGGGAAGGGTTAGGGTTAGGGTTCGGGCTAGGGTTAGGGTTAGGGGACGGGGACGGTTTAGGGTCCAGGTGAGGGTACGACAACGCTTTAGGGGGAGCGTACGTGTGAGGGCGCGGGTTAGTGTCAGCGTACGGGTTAGGATTAGGGGACGGGTGAGGGTCAAGCTTCGGGGAAGGGTTAGGGTTAGGGTTCGGGCTAAGGTTAGGGTTAGGGGACGGGGACGGTTTAGGGTCCAGGTGAGGGTACGACAACGTTGTAGGGGGAGCGTACGTGCGAGGGCGCGGGTTAGTGTCAGCGTACGGGTTAGGATTAGGGGACGGGTGAGGGTCAGGCTTCGGGGAAGGGTTAGGGTTAGGGTTCGGGCTAGGGTTAGGGTTAGGGGACGGGGACGGTTTAGGGTCCAGGTGAGGGTACGACAACGCTTTAGGGGGAGCGTACGTGTGAGGGCGCGGGTTAGTGTCAGCGTACGGGTTAGGATTAGGGGACGGGTGAGGGTCAGGCTTCGGGGAAGGGTTAGGGTTAGGGTTCGGGCTAGGGTTAGGGTTAGGAAACGGGGACGGTTTAGGGTCCAGGTGAGTGTACGACAACGTTGTAGAGGGAGCGTACGTGTGAGAGCGCGGGTTAGGGTCAGCGTACGGGTTAGGATTAGGGGACGTGTGAGGGTCAGGCTTCGCGGAAGGGTTAGGGTTAGGGTTCGGGCTACGGTTAGGGTTAGGGGACGGGGAAGGTTTAGGGTCAAGGTGAGGGTACGACAACACTTTAGGGGGAGCGTACGTGTGAGGGCGCGGGTTAGGGTCAGCGTACGGGTTAGGATTAGGGGACGGGTGAGGGTCAGGCTTCGGGGAAGGGTTAGGGTTAGGGTTCGGGCTAGGGTTAGTGTTAGGGGACGGGGACGATTTAGGTTCCAGGTGAGGGTACGACAACGCTTTAGGGGGAGCGTACGTGTGAGGGCGCGGGTTAGTGTCAGCGTACGGGTTAGGATTAGGGGACGGGTGAGGGTCAGGCTTCGGGGAAGGGTTAGGGTTAGGGTTCGGGCTAGGGTTAGGGTTAGGGGACGGGGACGGTTTAGGGTCCAGGTGAGGGTACGACAACGTTTTAGGGGGAGCGTACGTGTGAGGGCGCGGGTTAGGGTCAGCGTACGGGTTAGGATTAGGGGACGGGTGAGGGTCAGGCTTCGGGGAAGGGTTAGGGTTAGGGTTCGGGCTAGGGTTAGGGTTAGGGGACGGGGAAGGTTTAGGGTCCAGGTGAGGGTACGACAACGCTTTAGGGGGAGAGTACGTGTGAGGGCGAGGGTTAGCGTCAGCGTACGGGTTAGGATTAGGGGACGGGTGAGGGTCAGGCTTCGGGGAAGGGTTAGGGTTAGGGTTCGGGCTAGGGTTAGGGTTAGGGGACGGGGACGATTTAGGGTCCAGGTGAGGGTACGACAACGCTTTAGGGGGAGCGTACGTGTGAGGGCGCGGGTTAGTGTCAGCGTACGGGTTAGGATTAGGGGACGGGTGAGGGTCACGCTTCGGGGAAGGGTTAGGGTTAGGGTTCGGGCTAGGGTTAGGGTTAGGGGACGGGGACGGTTTAGGGTCCAGGTGAGTGTACGACAACGCTTTAGGGGGAGCGTACGTGTGAGGGCGCGGGTTAGTGTCAGCGTACGGGTTAGGATTAGGGGACGGGTGAGGGTCAGGCTTCGGGGAAGGGTTAGGGTTAGGGTTCGGGCTAGGGTTAGGGTTAGGGGACGGGGAAGGTTTAGGGTCCAGGTGAGGGTACGACAACGCTTTAGGGGGAGCGTACGTGTGAGGGCGCGGCTTAGTGTCAGCGTACGGGTTAGGATTAGGGGACGGGTGAGGGTCAGGCTTCGGGGAAGGGTTAGGGTTAGGGTTCGGGCTAGGGTTAGGGTTAGGGGACGGGGACGGTTTAGGGTCCAGGTGAGGGTACGACAACGCTTTAGGGGGAGCGTACGTGTGAGGGCGCGGGTTAGTGTCAGCGTACGGTTTAGGATTAGGCGACGGGTGAGGGTCAGGCTTCGGGGAAGGGTTAGGGTTAGGGTTCGGGCTAGGGTTAGGGTTAGGGGACGGGGAAGGTTTAGGGTCCAGGTGAGGGTACGACAACGCTTTAGGGGGAGCGTACGTGTGAGGGCGAGGGTTAGCGTCAGCGTACGGGTTAGGATTAGGGGACGGGTGAGGGTCAGGCTTCGGGGAAGGGTTAGGGTTAGGGTTCGGGCTAGGGTTAGGGTTAGGGGACGGGGAAGGTTTAGGGTCCAGGTGAGGGTACGACAACGCTTTAGGGGGAGCGTACGTGTGAGGGCGCGGGTTAGTGTCAGCGTACGGGTTAGGATTAGGGGACGGGTGAGGGTCAGGCTCCGGGGAAGGGTTAGGGTTAGGGTTCGGGCTAGGGTTAGGGTTAGGGGACGGGGACGGTTTAGGGTCCAGGTGAGGGTACGACAACGCTTTAGGGGTAGCGTACGTGTGAGGGCGCGGGTTAGTGTCAGCGTACAGGTTAGGATTAGGGGACGGGTGAGGGTCAGGCTTCGGGGAAGGGTTAGGGTTAGGGTTCGGGCTAGGGTTAGGGTTAGGGGACGGGGACGGTTTAGGGTCCAGGTGAGGGTACGACAACGCTTTAGGGGGAGCGTACGTGTGAGGGTGCGGGTTAGTGTCAGCGTACGGGTTAGGATTAGGGGACGGGTGAGGGTCAGGCTTCGGGGAAGTGTTAGGGTTAGGGTTCGGGCTAGGGTTAGGGTTAGGGGACGGGGAAGGTTTAGGGTCAAGGTGAGGGTACGACAACACTTTAGGGGGAGCGTACGTGTGAGGGCGCGGGTTAGGGTCAGCGTACGGGTTAGGATTAGGGGACGGGTGAGGGTCAGGCTTCGGGGAAGGGTTAGGGTTAGGGTTCGGGCTAGGGTTAGGGTTAGGGGACGGGGAAGGTTTAGGGTCAAGGTGAGGGTACGACAACACTTTAGGGGGAGCGTACGTGTGAGGGCGCGGGTTAGGGTCAGCGTACGGGTTAGGATTAGGGGACGGGTGAGGGTCAGGCTTCGGGGAAGGGTTAGGGTTAGGGTTCGGGCTAGGGTTAGGGTTAGGGGACGGGGACGATTTAGGGTCCAGGTGAGGGTACGACAACGCTTTAGGGGGAGCGTACGTGTGAGGGCGCGGGTTAGTGTCAGCGTACGGGTTAGGATTAGGGGACGGGTGAGGGTCAGGCTTCGGGGAAGGGTTAGGGTTAGGGTTCGGGCTAGGGTTAGGGTTACGGGACGGGGACGGTTTAGGGTCCAGGTGAGGGTACGACAACGCTTTAGGGGGAGCGTACGTGTGAGGGCGCGGGTTAGTGTCAGCGTACGGGTTAGGATTAGGGGACGGGTGAGGGTCAGGCTTCGGGGAAGGGTTAGGGTTAGGGTTCGGGCTAGGGTTAGGGTTAGGGGACGGGGACGGTTTAGGGTCCAGGTGAGAGTTCGACAACGCTTTAGGGGGAGCGTACCTGTGAGGGCGCGGCTTAGTGTCAGCGAACGGGTTAGGATTAGGGGACGGGTGAGGGTCAGGCTTCGGGGAAGGGTTAGGGTTAGGGTTCGGGCTAGGGTTAGGGTTAGGGGACGGGGACGGTTTAGGGTCCAGGTGAGGGTACGACAACGCTTTAGGGGGAGCGTACGTGTGAGGGCGCAGGTTAGTGTCAGCGTACGGGTTAGGATTAGGGGACGGGTGAGGGTCAGGCTTCGGGGAAGTGTTAGGGTTAGGGTTCGGGCTAGGGTTAGGGTTAGGGGACGGGGACGGTTTAGGGTCCAGGTGAGGGTACGACAACGTTTTAGGGGGAGCGTACGTGTGAGGGCGCGGGTTAGGGTCAGCGTACGGGTTAGGATTAGGGGACGGGTGAGGGTCAGGCTTCGGGGAAGGGTTAGGGTTAGGGTTCGGGCTAGGGTTAGGGTTAGGGGACGGGGACGGTTTAGGATCCAGGTGAGGGTACGACAACGCTTTAGGGGGAGCGTACGTGTGAGGGCGAGGGTTAGTGTCAGCGTACGGGTTAGGATTAGGGGACGGGTGAGGGTCAGGCTTCGGGGAAGTGTTAGGGTTAGTGTTCGGGCTAGGGTTAGGGTTAGGGGACGGGGAAGGTTTAGGGTATAGGTGAGGGTACGACAACGCTTTAGGGGGAGCGTACATGTGAGGGCGCGGGTTAGTGTCAGCGTACGGGTTAGGATTAGGGGACGGGTGAGGGTCAGGCTTCGGGGAAGGGTTAGGGTTAGGGTTCGGGCTAGGGTTAGGGTTAGGGGACGGGGACGGTTTAGGGTCCAGGTGAGGGTACACACAACGCTTTAGGGGGAGCGTACGTGTGAGGGCGCGGGTTAGTGTCAGCGTACGGGTTAGGATTAGGGGACGGGTGAGGGTCAGGCTTCGGGGAAGGGTTAGGGTTAGGGTTCGGGCTAGGGTTAGGGTTAGGAAACGGGGAGGGTTTAGGGTCCAGGTGAGGGTACGAGAACGTTGTAGGGGGAGCGTACGTGTGAGGGCCCGGGTTAGGGTCAGCGTACGGGTTAGGATTAGGGGACGTGTGAGGGTCAGGCTTCGCGGAAGGGTTAGTGTTAGGGTTCGGGCTAGGGTTAGGGTTAGGGGACGGGGAAGGTTTAGGGTCAAGGTGAGGGTACGACAACACTTTAGGGGGAGCGTACGTGTGAGGCCGCGGGTTAGGGTCAGCGTACGGGTTAGGATTAGGGGACGGGTGAGGGTCAGGCTTCGGGGAAGTGTTAGGGTTAGGGTTCGGGCTAGGGTTAGGGTTAGGGGACGGGGACGATTTAGGGTCCAGGTGAGGGTACGACAACGCTTTAGGGGGAGCGTACGTGTGAGGGCGCGGGTTAGTGTCAGCGTACGGGTTAGGATTAGGGGACGGGTGAGGGTCAGGCTTCGGGGAAGGGTTAGGGTTAGGGTTCGGGCTAGGGTTAGGGTTAGGGGACGGGGACGGTTTAGGGTCCAGGTGAGGGTACGACAACGCTTTAGGGGGAGCGTACGTGTGAGGGCGCGGCTTAGTGTCAGCGTACGGGTTAGGATTAGGGGACGGGTGAGGGTCAGGCTTCGGGGAAGGGTTAGGGTTAGGGTTCGGGCTAGGGTTAGGGTTAGGGGACGGGGACGGTTTAGGGTCCAGGTGAGGGTTCGACAACGCTTTAGGGGGAGCGTACGTGTGAGGGCGCGGCTTAGTGTCAGCGAACGGGTTAGGATTAGGGGACGGGTGAGGGTCAGGCTTCGGGGAAGGGTTAGGGTTAGGGTTCGGGCTAGGGTTAGGGTTAGGGGACGGGGACGGTTTAGGGTCCAGGTGAGGGTACGACAACGCTTTAGGGGGAGCGTACGTGTGAGGGCGCGGGTTAGTGTCAGCGTACGGGTTAGGATTAGGGGACGGGTGAGGGTCAAGCTTCGGGGAAGGGTTAGGGTTAGGGTTCGGGCTAAGGTTAGGGTTAGGGGACGGGGACGGTTTAGGGTCCAGGTGAGGGTACGACAACGTTGTAGGGGGAGCGTACGTGCGAGGGCGCGGGTTAGTGTCAGCGTACGGGTTAGGATTAGGGGACGGGTGAGGGTCAGGCTTCGGGGAAGGGTTAGGGTTAGGGTTCGGGCTAGGGTTAGGGTTAGGGGACGGGGACGGTTTAGGGTCCAGGTGAGGGTACGACAACGCTTTAGGGGGAGCGTACGTGTGAGGGCGCGGGTTAGTGTCAGCGTACGGGTTAGGATTAGGGGACGGGTGAGGGTCAGGCTTCGGGGAAGGGTTAGGGTTAGGGTTCGGGCTAGGGTTAGGGTTAGGAAACGGGGACGGTTTAGGGTCCAGGTGAGTGTACGACAACGTTGTAGAGGGAGCGTACGTGTGAGAGCGCGGGTTAGGGTCAGCGTACGGGTTAGGATTAGGGGACGTGTGAGGGTCAGGCTTCGCGGAAGGGTTAGGGTTAGGGTTCGGGCTACGGTTAGGGTTAGGGGACGGGGAAGGTTTAGGGTCAAGGTGAGGGTACGACAACACTTTAGGGGGAGCGTACGTGTGAGGGCGCGGGTTAGGGTCAGCGTACGGGTTAGGATTAGGGGACGGGTGAGGGTCAGGCTTCGGGGAAGGGTTAGGGTTAGGGTTCGGGCTAGGGTTAGTGTTAGGGGACGGGGACGATTTAGGTTCCAGGTGAGGGTACGACAACGCTTTAGGGGGAGCGTACGTGTGAGGGCGCGGGTTAGTGTCAGCGTACGGGTTAGGATTAGGGGACGGGTGAGGGTCAGGCTTCGGGGAAGGGTTAGGGTTAGGGTTCGGGCTAGGGTTAGGGTTAGGGGACGGGGACGGTTTAGGGTCCAGGTGAGGGTACGACAACGTTTTAGGGGGAGCGTACGTGTGAGGGCGCGGGTTAGGGTCAGCGTACGGGTTAGGATTAGGGGACGGGTGAGGGTCAGGCTTCGGGGAAGGGTTAGGGTTAGGGTTCGGGCTAGGGTTAGGGTTAGGGGACGGGGAAGGTTTAGGGTCCAGGTGAGGGTACGACAACGCTTTAGGGGGAGAGTACGTGTGAGGGCGAGGGTTAGCGTCAGCGTACGGGTTAGGATTAGGGGACGGGTGAGGGTCAGGCTTCGGGGAAGGGTTAGGGTTAGGGTTCGGGCTAGGGTTAGGGTTAGGGGACGGGGACGATTTAGGGTCCAGGTGAGGGTACGACAACGCTTTAGGGGGAGCGTACGTGTGAGGGCGCGGGTTAGTGTCAGCGTACGGGTTAGGATTAGGGGACGGGTGAGGGTCACGCTTCGGGGAAGGGTTAGGGTTAGGGTTCGGGCTAGGGTTAGGGTTAGGGGACGGGGACGGTTTAGGGTCCAGGTGAGTGTACGACAACGCTTTAGGGGGAGCGTACGTGTGAGGGCGCGGGTTAGTGTCAGCGTACGGGTTAGGATTAGGGGACGGGTGAGGGTCAGGCTTCGGGGAAGGGTTAGGGTTAGGGTTCGGGCTAGGGTTAGGGTTAGGGGACGGGGAAGGTTTAGGGTCCAGGTGAGGGTACGACAACGCTTTAGGGGGAGCGTACGTGTGAGGGCGCGGCTTAGTGTCAGCGTACGGGTTAGGATTAGGGGACGGGTGAGGGTCAGGCTTCGGGGAAGGGTTAGGGTTAGGGTTCGGGCTAGGGTTAGGGTTAGGGGACGGGGACGGTTTAGGGTCCAGGTGAGGGTACGACAACGCTTTAGGGGGAGCGTACGTGTGAGGGCGCGGGTTAGTGTCAGCGTACGGTTTAGGATTAGGCGACGGGTGAGGGTCAGGCTTCGGGGAAGGGTTAGGGTTAGGGTTCGGGCTAGGGTTAGGGTTAGGGGACGGGGAAGGTTTAGGGTCCAGGTGAGGGTACGACAACGCTTTAGGGGGAGCGTACGTGTGAGGGCGAGGGTTAGCGTCAGCGTACGGGTTAGGATTAGGGGACGGGTGAGGGTCAGGCTTCGGGGAAGGGTTAGGGTTAGGGTTCGGGCTAGGGTTAGGGTTAGGGGACGGGGAAGGTTTAGGGTCCAGGTGAGGGTACGACAACGCTTTAGGGGGAGCGTACGTGTGAGGGCGCGGGTTAGTGTCAGCGTACGGGTTAGGATTAGGGGACGGGTGAGGGTCAGGCTCCGGGGAAGGGTTAGGGTTAGGGTTCGGGCTAGGGTTAGGGTTAGGGGACGGGGACGGTTTAGGGTCCAGGTGAGGGTACGACAACGCTTTAGGGGTAGCGTACGTGTGAGGGCGCGGGTTAGTGTCAGCGTACAGGTTAGGATTAGGGGACGGGTGAGGGTCAGGCTTCGGGGAAGGGTTAGGGTTAGGGTTCGGGCTAGGGTTAGGGTTAGGGGACGGGGACGGTTTAGGGTCCAGGTGAGGGTACGACAACGCTTTAGGGGGAGCGTACGTGTGAGGGTGCGGGTTAGTGTCAGCGTACGGGTTAGGATTAGGGGACGGGTGAGGGTCAGGCTTCGGGGAAGTGTTAGGGTTAGGGTTCGGGCTAGGGTTAGGGTTAGGGGACGGGGAAGGTTTAGGGTCAAGGTGAGGGTACGACAACACTTTAGGGGGAGCGTACGTGTGAGGGCGCGGGTTAGGGTCAGCGTACGGGTTAGGATTAGGGGACGGGTGAGGGTCAGGCTTCGGGGAAGGGTTAGGGTTAGGGTTCGGGCTAGGGTTAGGGTTAGGGGACGGGGACGATTTAGGGTCCAGGTGAGGGTACGACAACGCTTTAGGGGGAGCGTACGTGTGAGGGCGCGGGTTAGTGTCAGCGTACGGGTTAGGATTAGGGGACGGGTGAGGGTCAGGCTTCGGGGAAGGGTTAGGGTTAGGGTTCGGGCTAGGGTTAGGGTTACGGGACGGGGACGGTTTAGGGTCCAGGTGAGGGTACGACAACGCTTTAGGGGGAGCGTACGTGTGAGGGCGCGGGTTAGTGTCAGCGTACGGGTTAGGATTAGGGGACGGGTGAGGGTCAGGCTTCGGGGAAGGGTTAGGGTTAGGGTTCGGGCTAGGGTTAGGGTTAGGGGACGGGGACGGTTTAGGGTCCAGGTGAGGGTTCGACAACGCTTTAGGGGGAGCGTACCTGTGAGGGCGCGGCTTAGTGTCAGCGAACGGGTTAGGATTAGGGGACGGGTGAGGGTCAGGCTTCGGGGAAGGGTTAGGGTTAGGGTTCGGGCTAGGGTTAGGGTTAGGGGACGGGGACGGTTTAGGGTCCAGGTGAGGGTACGACAACGCTTTAGGGGGAGCGTACGTGTGAGGGCGCAGGTTAGTGTCAGCGTACGGGTTAGGATTAGGGGACGGGTGAGGGTCAGGCTTCGGGGAAGTGTTAGGGTTAGGGTTCGGGCTAGGGTTAGGGTTAGGGGACGGGGACGGTTTAGGGTCCAGGTGAGGGTACGACAACGTTTTAGGGGGAGCGTACGTGTGAGGGCGCGGGTTAGGGTCAGCGTACGGGTTAGGATTAGGGGACGGGTGAGGGTCAGGCTTCGGGGAAGGGTTAGGGTTAGGGTTCGGGCTAGGGTTAGGGTTAGGGGACGGGGACGGTTTAGGGTCCAGGTGAGGGTACGACAACGCTTTAGGGGGAGCGTACGTGTGAGGGCGAGGGTTAGTGTCAGCGTACGGGTTAGGATTAGGGGACGGGTGAGGGTCAGGCTTCGGGGAAGTGTTAGGGTTAGTGTTCGGGCTAGGGTTAGGGTTAGGGGACGGGGAAGGTTTAGGGTATAGGTGAGGGTACGACAACGCTTTAGGGGGAGCGTACATGTGAGGGCGCGGGTTAGTGTCAGCGTACGGGTTAGGATTAGGGGACGGGTGAGGGTCAGGCTTCGGGGAAGGGTTAGGGTTAGGGTTCGGGCTAGGGTTAGGGTTAGGGGACGGGGACGGTTTAGGGTCCAGGTGAGGGTACACACAACGCTTTAGGGGGAGCGTACGTGTGAGGGCGCGGGTTAGTGTCAGCGTACGGGTTAGGATTAGGGGACGGGTGAGGGTCAGGCTTCGGGGAAGGGTTAGGGTTAGGGTTCGGGCTAGGGTTAGGGTTAGGAAACGGGGAGGGTTTAGGGTCCAGGTGAGGGTACGAGAACGTTGTAGGGGGAGCGTACGTGTGAGGGCCCGGGTTAGGGTCAGCGTACGGGTTAGGATTAGGGGACGTGTGAGGGTCAGGCTTCGCGGAAGGGTTAGTGTTAGGGTTCGGGCTAGGGTTAGGGTTAGGGGACGGGGAAGGTTTAGGGTCAAGGTGAGGGTACGACAACACTTTAGGGGGAGCGTACGTGTGAGGGCGCGGGTTAGGGTCAGCGTACGGGTTAGGATTAGGGGACGGGTGAGGGTCAGGCTTCGGGGAAGTGTTAGGGTTAGGGTTCGGGCTAGGGTTAGGGTTAGGGGACGGGGACGATTTAGGGTCCAGGTGAGGGTACGACAACGCTTTAGGGGGAGCGTACGTGTGAGGGCGCGGGTTAGTGTCAGCGTACGGGTTAGGATTAGGGGACGGGTGAGGGTCAGGCTTCGGGGAAGGGTTAGGGTTAGGGTTCGGGCTAGGGTTAGGGTTAGGGGACGGGGACGGTTTAGGGTCCAGGTGAGGGTACGACAACGCTTTAGGGGGAGCGTACGTGTGAGGGCGCGGGTTAGTGTCAGCGTACGGGTTAGGATTAGGGGACGGGTGAGGGTCAGGCTTCGGGGAAGGGTTAGGGTTAGGGTTCGGGCTAGGGTTAGGGTTAGGGGACGGGGACGGTTTAGGGTCCAGGTGAGGGTTCGACAACGCTTTAGGGGGAGCGTACGTGTGAGGGCGCGGCTTAGTGTCAGCGAACGGGTTAGGATTAGGGGACGGGTGAGGGTCAGGCTTCGGGGAAGGGTTAGGGTTAGGGTTCGGGCTAGGGTTAGGGTTAGGGGACGGGGACGGTTTAGGGTCCAGGTGAGGGTACGACAACGCTTTAGGGGGAGCGTACGTGTGAGGGCGCGGGTTAGTGTCAGCGTACGGGTTAGGATTAGGGGACGGGTGAGGGTCAAGCTTCGGGGAAGGGTTAGGGTTAGGGTTCGGGCTAAGGTTAGGGTTAGGGGACGGGGACGGTTTAGGGTCCAGGTGAGGGTACGACAACGTTGTAGGGGGAGCGTACGTGCGAGGGCGCGGGTTAGTGTCAGCGTACGGGTTAGGATTAGGGGACGGGTGAGGGTCAGGCTTCGGGGAAGGGTTAGGGTTAGGGTTCGGGCTAGGGTTAGGGTTAGGGGACGGGGACGGTTTAGGGTCCAGGTGAGGGTACGACAACGCTTTAGGGGGAGCGTACGTGTGAGGGCGCGGGTTAGTGTCAGCGTACGGGTTAGGATTAGGGGACGGGTGAGGGTCAGGCTTCGGGGAAGGGTTAGGGTTAGGGTTCGGGCTAGGGTTAGGGTTAGGAAACGGGGACGGTTTAGGGTCCAGGTGAGTGTACGACAACGTTGTAGAGGGAGCGTACGTGTGAGAGCGCGGGTTAGGGTCAGCGTACGGGTTAGGATTAGGGGACGTGTGAGGGTCAGGCTTCGCGGAAGGGTTAGGGTTAGGGTTCGGGCTACGGTTAGGGTTAGGGGACGGGGAAGGTTTAGGGTCAAGGTGAGGGTACGACAACACTTTAGGGGGAGCGTACGTGTGAGGGCGCGGGTTAGGGTCAGCGTACGGGTTAGGATTAGGGGACGGGTGAGGGTCAGGCTTCGGGGAAGGGTTAGGGTTAGGGTTCGGGCTAGGGTTAGTGTTAGGGGACGGGGACGATTTAGGTTCCAGGTGAGGGTACGACAACGCTTTAGGGGGAGCGTACGTGTGAGGGCGCGGGTTAGTGTCAGCGTACGGGTTAGGATTAGGGGACGGGTGAGGGTCAGGCTTCGGGGAAGGGTTAGGGTTAGGGTTCGGGCTAGGGTTAGGGTTAGGGGACGGGGAAGGTTTAGGGTCAAGGTGAGGGTACGACAACGCTTTAGGGGGAGCGTACGTGTGAGGGCGAGAGTTAGTGTCAGCGTACGGGTTAGGATTAGGGGACGGGTGAGGGTCAGGCTTCGGGGAAGGGTTAGGGTTAGGGTTCGGGCTAGGGTTAGGGTTAGGAAACGGGGACGGTTTAGGGTCCAGGTGAGGGTACGACAACGTTGTAGGGAGAGCGTACGTGTGAGGGCGCGGGTTAGGGTCAGCGTACGGGTTAGGATTAGGGGACGTGTGAGGGTCAGGCTTCGCGGAAGGGTTAGGGTTAGGGTTCGGGCTAGGGTTAGGGTTAGGGGACGGGGAAGGTTTAGGGTCAAGGTGAGGGTACGACAACACTTTAGGGGGAGCGTACGTGTGAGGGCGCGGGTTAGGGTCAGCGTACGGGTTAGGATTAGGGGACGGGTGAGGGTCAGGCTTCGGGGAAGGGTTAGGGTTAGGGTTCGGGCTAGGGTTAGGGTTAGGGGACGGGGACGATTTAGGGTCCAGGTGAGGGTACGACAACGTTGTAGGGGGAGCGAACGTGCGAGGGCGCGGGTTAGTGTAAGCTTACGGGTTAGGATTAGGGGACGGGTGAGGGTCAGGCTTCGGGGAAGGGTTAGGGTTAGGGTTCGGGCTAGGGTTAGGGTTAGGGGACGGGGACGGTTTAGGGTCCAGGTGAGGGTACGACGACGCTTTAGGGGGAGCGTACGTGTGAGGGCGCGGCTTAGTGTCAGCGTACGGGTTAGGATTAGGGGACGGGTGAGGGTCAGGCTTCGGGGAAGGGTTAGGGTTAGGGTTCGGGCTAGGGTTAGGGTTAGGGGACGGGGACGGTTTAGGGTCCAGGTGAGGGTTCGCCAACGCTTTAGGGGGAGCGTACGTGTGAGGGCGCGGCTTAGTGTCAGCGAACGGGTTAGGATTAGGGGACGGGTGAGGGTCAGGCTTCGGGGAAGTGTTAGGGTTAGGGTTCGGGCTAGGGTTAGGGTTAGGGGACGGGGACGGTTTAGGGTCCAGGTGAGGGTACGACAACGCTTTAGGGGGAGCGTACGTGTGAGGGCGCAGGTTAGTGTCAGCGTACGGGTTAGGATTAGGGGACGGGTGAGGGTCAGGCTTCGGGGAAGGGTTAGGGTTAGGGTTCGGGCTAGGGTTAGGGTTAGGGGACGGGGACGGTTTAGGGTCCAGGTGAGGGTACGACAACGTTTTAGGGGGAGCGTACGTGTGAGGGCGCGGGTTAGGGTCAGCGTACGGGTTAGGATTAGGGGACGGGTGAGGGTCAGGCTTCGGGGAAGGGTTAGGGTTAGGGTTCGGGCTAGGGTTAGGGTTAGGGGACGGGGAAGGTTTAGGGTCCAGGTGAGGGTACGACAACGCTTTAGGGGGAGAGTACGTGTGAGGGCGAGGGTTAGCGTCAGCGTACGGGTTAGGATTAGGGGACGGGTGAGGGTCAGGCTTCGGGGAAGGGTTAGGGTTAGGGTTCGGGCTAGGGTTAGGGTTAGGGGACGGGGAAGGTTTAGGGTCCAGGTGAGGGTACGACAACGCTTTAGGGGGAGCGTACGTGTGAGGGCGCGGGTTAGTGTCAGCGTACGGGTTAGGATTAGGGGACGGGTGAGGGTCAGGCTCCGGGGAAGGGTTAGGGTTAGGGTTCGGGCTAGGGTTAGGGTTAGGGGACGGGGACGGTTTAGGGTCCAGGTGAGGGTACGACAACGCTTTAGGGGGAGCGTACGTGTGAGGGCGCGGGTTAGTGTCAGCGTACGGGTTAGGATTAGGGGACGGGTGAGGGTCAGGCTTCGGGGAAGGGTTAGGGTTAGGGTTCGGGCTAGGGTTAGGGTTAGGAAACGGGGACGGTTTAGGGTCCAGGTGAGGGTACGACAACGCTTTAGGGGGAGCGTACGTGTGAGGGTGCGGGTTAGTGTCAGCGTACGGGTTAGGATTAGGGGACGGGTGAGGGTCAGGCTTCGGGGAAGGGTTAGGGTTAGGGTTCGGGCTAGGGTTAGGGTTAGGGGACGGGGAAGGTTTAGGGTCAAGGTGAGGGTACGACAACGCTTTAGGGGGAGTGTACGTGTGAGGGCGCGGGTTAGGGTCAGCGTACGGGTTAGGATTAGGGGACGGGTGAGGGTCAGGCTTCGGGGAAGGGTTAGGGTTAGGGTTCGGGCTAGGGTTAGGGTTAGGGGACGGGGACGATTTAGGGTCCAGGTGAGGGTACGACAACGCTTTAGGGGGAGCGTACGTGTGAGGGCGCGGGTTAGTGTCAGCGTACGGGTTAGGATTAGGGGACGGGTGAGGGTCACGCTTCGGGGAAGGGTTAGGGTTAGGGTTCGGGCTAGGGTTAGGGTTAGGGGACGGGGAAGGTTTAGGGTCCAGGTGAGGGTACGACAACGCTTTAGGGGGAGCGTACGTGTGAGGGCGCGGCTTAGTGTCAGCGTACGGGTTAGGATTAGGGGACGGGTGAGGGTCAGGCTTCGGGGAAGGGTTAGGGTTAGGGTTCGGGCTAGGGTTAGGGTTAGGGGACGGGGACGGTTTAGGGTCCAGGTGAGGGTACGACAACGCTTTAGGGGGAGCGTACGTGTGAGGGCGCGGGTTAGTGTCAGCGTACGGGTTAGGATTAGGGGACGGGTGAGGGTCAGGCTTCGGGGAAGGGTTAGGGTTAGGGTTCGGGCTAGGGTTAGGGTTAGGGGACGGGGACGGTTTAGGGTCCAGGTGAGGGTACGACAAAGCTTTAGGGGGAGCGTACTTGTGAGGGCGCGGGTTAGTGTCAGCGTACGGGTTAGGATTAGGGGACGGGTGAGGGTCAGGCTTCGGGGAAGGGTTAGGGTTAGGGTTCGGGCTAGGGTTAGGGTTAGGGGACGGGGACGGTTTAGGGTCCAGGTGAGGGTACGACAACGCTTTAGGGGGAGCGTACGTGTGAGGGCGCGTGTTAGTGTCAGCGTACGGGTTAGGATTAGGGGACGGGTGAGGGTCAGGCTTCGGGGAAGGGTTAGGGTTAGGGTTCGGGCTAGGGTTAGGGTTAGGGGACGGGGACGGTTTAGGGTCCAGGTGAGGGTTCGACAACGCTTTAGGGGGAGCGTACGTGTGAGGGCGCGGCTTAGTGTCAGCGAACGGGTTAGGATTAGGGGACGGGTGAGGGTCAGGCTTCGGGGAAGGGTTAGGGTTAGGGTTCGGGCTAGGGTTAGGGTTAGGGGACGGGGACGGTTTAGGGTCCAGGTGAGGGTACGACAACGCTTTAGGGGGAGCGTACGTGTGAGGGCGCGGGTTAGTGTCAGCGTACGGGTTAGGATTAGGGGACGGGTGAGGGTCAAGCTTCGGGGAAGGGTTAGGGTTAGGGTTCGGGCTAGGGTTAGGGTTAGGGGACGGGGACGGTTTAGGGTCCAGGTGAGGGTACGACAACGCTTTAGGGGGAGCGTACGTGTGAGGGCGCGGCTTAGTGTCAGCGTACGGGTTAGGATTAGGGGACGGGTGAGGGTCAGGCTTCGGGGAAGGGTTAGGGCTAGGGTTCGGGCTAGGGTTAGGGTTAGGGGACGGGGACGGTTTAGGGTCCAGGTGAGGGTACGACAACGCTTTAGGGGGAGCGTACGTGTGAGGGCGCGGGTTAGTGTCAGCGTACGGTTTAGGATTAGGCGACGGGTGAGGGTCAGGCTTCGGGGAAGGGTTAGGGTTAGGGTTCGGGCTAGGGTTAGGGTTAGGGGACGGGGAAGGTTTAGGGTCCAGGTGAGGGTACGACAACGCTTTAGGGGGAGCGTACGTGTGAGGGCGAGGGTTAGCGTCAGCGTACGGGTTAGGATTAGGGGACGGGTGAGGGTCAGGCTTCGGGGAAGGGTTAGGGTTAGGGTTCGGGCTAGGGTTAGGGTTAGGGGACGGGGAAGGTTTAGGGTCAAGGTGAGGGTACGACAACACTTTAGGGGGAGCGTACGTGTGAGGGCGCGGGTTAGGGTCAGCGTACGGGTTAGGATTAGGGGACGGGTGAGGGTCAGGCTTCGGGGAAGGGTTAGGGTTAGGGTTCGGGCTAGGGTTAGGGTTAGGGGACGGGGAAGGTTTAGGGTCAAGGTGAGGGTACGACAACACTTTAGGGGGAGCGTACGTGTGAGGGCGCGGGTTAGGGTCAGCGTACGGGTTAGGATTAGGGGACGGGTGAGGGTCAGGCTTCGGGGAAGTGTTAGGGTTAGGGTTCGGGCTAGGGTTAGGGTTAGGGGACGGGGACGATTTAGGGTCCAGGTGAGGGTACGACAACGCTTTAGGGGGAGTGTACGTGTGAGGGCGCGGGTTAGTGTCAGCGTACGGGTTACGATTAGGGGACGGGTGAGGGTCAGGCTTCGGGGAAGGGTTAGGGTTAGGGTTCGGGCTAGGGTTAGGGTTAGGGGACGGGGACGGTTTAGGGTCCAGGTGAGGGTACGACAACGCTTTAGGGGGAGCGTACGTGTGAGGGCGCGGGTTAGTGTCAGCGTACGGGTTAGGATTAGGGGACGGGTGAGGGTCAGGCTTCGGGGAAGGGTTAGGGTTAGGGTTCGGGCTAGGGTTAGGGTTAGGGGACGGGGACGGTTTAGGGTCCAGGTGAGGGTACGACAACGCTTTAGGGGGAGCGTACGTGTGAGGGCGCGGGTTAGTGTCAGCGTACGGGTTAGGATTAGGGGACGGGTGAGGGTCAGGCTTCGGGGAAGGGTTAGGGTTAGGGTTCGGGCTAGGGTTAGGGTTAGGGGATGGGGACGGTTTAGGGTCCAGGTGAGGGTTCGACAACGCTTTAGGGGGAGCGTACGTGTGAGGGCGCGGCTTAGTGTCAGCGAACGGGTTAGGATTAGGGGACGGGTGAGGGTCAGGCTTCGGGGAAGGGTTAGGGTTAGGGTTCGGGCTAGGGTTAGGGTTAGGGGACGGGGACGGTTTAGGGTCCAGGTGAGGGTACGACAACGCTTTAGGGGGAGCGTACGTGTGAGGGCGCAGGTTAGTGTCAGCGTACGGGTTAGGATTAGGGGACGGGTGAGGGTCAGGCTTCGGGGAAGGGTTAGGGTTAGGGTTCGGGCTAGGGTTAGGGTTAGGGGACGGGGACGGTTTAGGGTCCAGGTGAGGGTACGACAACGTTTTAGGGGGAGCGTACGTGTGAGGGCGCCGGTTAGGGTCAGCGTACGGGTTAGCATTAGGGGACGGGTGAGGGTCAGGCTTCGGGGAAGGGTTAGGGTTAGGGTTCGGGCTAGGGTTAGGGTTAGGGGACGGGGAAGGTTTAGGGTCCAGGTGAGGGTACGACAACGCTTTAGGGGGAGCGTACATGTGAGGGCGCGGGTTAGTGTCAGCGTACGGGTTAGGATTAGGGGACGGGTGAGGGTCAGGCTTCGGGGAAGGGTTAGGGTTAGGGTTCGGGCTAGGGTTAGGGTTAGGGGACGGGGACGGTTTAGGGTCCAGGTGAGGGTACGACAACGCTTTAGGGGGAGCGTACGTGTGAGGGCGCGGGTTAGTGTCACCGTACGGGTTAGGATTAGGGGACGGGTGAGGGTCAGGCTTCGGGGAAGGGTTAGGGTTAGGGTTCGGGCTAGGGTTAGGGTTAGGAAACGGGGACGGTTTAGGGTCCAGGTGAGTGTACGACAACGTTGTAGGGGGAGCGTACGTGTGAGAGCGCGGGTTAGGGTCAGCGTACGGGTTAGGATTAGGGGACGTGTGAGGGTCAGGCTTCGCAGAAGGGTTAGGGTTAGGGTTCGGGCTACGGTTAGGGTTAGGGGACGGGGAAGGTTTAGGGTCAAGGTGAGGGTACGACAACACTTTAGGGGGAGCGTACGTGTGAGGGCGCGGGTTAGGGTCAGCGTACGGGTTAGGATTAGGGGACGGGTGAGGGTCAGGCTTCGGGGAAGGGTTAGGGTTAGGGTTCGGGCTAGGGTTAGTGTTAGGGGACGGGGACGATTTAGGTTCCAGGTGAGGGTACGACAACGCTTTAGGGGGAGCGTACGTGTGAGGGCGCGGGTTAGTGTCAGCGTACGGGTTAGGATTAGGGGACGGGTGAGGGTCAGGCTTCGGGGAAGGGTTAGGGTTAGGGTTCGGGCTAGGGTTAGGGTTAGGGGACGGGGAAGGTTTAGGGTCAAGGTGAGGGTACGACAACGCTTTAGGGCGAGCGTACGTGTGAGGGCGAGAGTTAGTGTCAGCGTACGGGTTAGGATTAGGGGACGGGTGAGGGTCAGGCTTCGGGGAAGGGTTAGGGTTAGGGTTCGGGCTAGGGTTAGGGTTAGGAAACGGGGACGGTTTAGGGTCCAGGTGAGGGTACGACAACGTTGTAGGGAGAGCGTACGTGTGAGGGCGCGGGTTAGGGTCAGCGTACGGGTTAGGATTAGGGGACGTGTGAGGGTCAGGCTTCGCGGAAGGGTTAGGGTTAGGGTTCGGGCTAGGGTTAGGGTTAGGGGACGGGGAAGGTTTAGGGTCAAGGTGAGGGTACGACAACACTTTAGGGGGAGCGTACGTGTGAGGGCGCGGGTTAGGGTCAGCGTATGGGTTAGGATTAGGGGACGGGTGAGGGTCAGGCTTCGGGGAAGGGTTAGGGTTAGGGTTCGGGCTAGGGTTAGGGTTAGGGGACGGGGACGATTTAGGGTCCAGGTGAGGGTACGACAACGTTGTAGGGGGAGCGAACGTGCGAGGGCGCGGGTTAGTGTAAGCTTACGGGTTAGGATTAGGGGACGGGTGAGGGTCAGGCTTCGGGGAAGGGTTAGGGTTAGGGTTCGGGCTAGGGTTAGGGTTAGGGGACGGGGACGGTTTAGGGTCCAGGTGAGGGTACGACGACGCTTTAGGGGGAGCGTACGTGTGAGGGCGCGGCTTAGTGTCAGCGTACGGGTTAGGATTAGGGGACGGGTGAGGGTCAGGCTTCGGGGAAGGGTTAGGGTTAGGGTTCGGGCTAGGGTTAGGGTTAGGGGACGGGGACGGTTTAGGGTCCAGGTGAGGGTACGACAACGCTTTAGGGGGAGCGTACGTGTGAGGGCGCGGGTTAGTGTCAGCGTACGGGTTAGGATTAGGGGACGGGTGAGGGTCAGGCTTCGGGGAAGGGTTAGGGTTAGGGTTCGGGCTAGGGTTAGGGTTAGGGGACGGGGACTGTTTAGGGTCCAGGTGAGGGTACGACAACGCTTTAGGGGGAGCGTACGTGTGAGGGCGCGGGTTAGTGTCAGCGTACGGGTTAGGATTAGGGGACGGGTGAGGGTCAGGCTTCGGGGAAGGGTTAGGGTTAGGGTTCGGGCTAGGGTTAGGGTTAGGGGACGGGGACGGTTTAGGGTCCAGGTGAGGGTACGACAACGCTTTAGGGGGAGCGTACGTGTGAGGGCGCAGGTTAGTGTCAGCGTACGGGTTAGGATTAGGGGACGGGTGAGGGTCAGGCTTCGGGGAAGGGTTAGGGTTAGGGTTCGGGCTAGGGTTAGGGTTAGGGGACGGGGACGGTTTAGGGTCCAGGTGAGGGTACGACAACGTTTTAGGGGGAGCGTACGTGTGAGGGCGCGGGTTAGGGTCAGCGTACGGGTTAGGATTAGGGGACGGGTGAGGGTCAGGCTTCGGGGAAGGGTTAGGGTTAGGGTTCGGGCTAGGGTTAGGGTTAGGGGACGGGGAAGGTTTAGGGTCCAGGTGAGGGTACGACAACGCTTTAGGGGGAGCGTACGTGTGAGGGCGAGGCTTAGTGTCAGCGTACGGGTTAGGATTAGGGGACGGGTGAGGGTCAGGCTTCGGGGAAGGGTTAGGGTTAGGGTTCGGGCTAGGGTTAGGGTTAGGGGACGGGGAAGGTTTAGGGTCCAGGTGAGGGTACGACAACGCTTTAGGGGGAGCGTACGTGTGAGGGCGCGGGTTAGTGTCAGCGTACGGGTTAGGATTAGGGGACGGGTGAGGGTCAGGCTTCGGGGAAGGGTTAGGGTTAGGGTTCGGGCTAGGGTTAGGGTTAGGGGACGGGGACGGTTTAGGGTCCAGGTGAGGGTTCGACAACGCTTTAGGGGGAGCGTACGTGTGAGGGCGCGGCTTAGTGTCAGCGAACGGGTTAGGATTAGGGGACGGGTGAGGGTCAGGCTTCGGGGAAGGGTTAGGGTTAGGGTTCGGGCTAGGGTTAGGGTTAGGGGACGGGGACGGTTTAGGGTCCAGGTGAGGGTACGACAACGCTTTAGGGGGAGCGTACGTGTGAGGGCGCAGGTTAGTGTCAGCGTACGGGTTAGGATTAGGGGACGGGTGAGGGTCAGGCTTCGGGGAAGGGTTAGGGTTAGGGTTCGGGCTAGGGTTAGGGTTAGGGGACGGGGACGGTTTAGGGTCCAGGTGAGGGTACGACAACGTTTTAGGGGGAGCGTACGTGTGAGGGCGGGGGTTAGGGTCAGCGTACGGGTTAGGATTAGGGGACGGGTGAGGGTCAGGCTTCGGGGAAGGGTTAGGGTTAGGGTTCGGGCTAGGGTTAGGGTTAGGGGACGGGGAAGGTTTAGGGTCCAGGTGAGGGTACGACAACGCTTTAGGGGGAGCGTACATGTGAGGGCGAGGGTTAGTGTCAGCGTACGGGTTAGGATTAGGGGACGGGTGAGGGTCAGGCTTCGGGGAAGGGTTAGGGTTAGGGTTCGGGCTAGGGTTAGGGTTAGGGGACGGGGAAGGTTTAGGGTCCAGGTGAGGGTACGACAACGCTTTAGGGGGAGCGTACGTGTGAGGGCGCGGGTTAGTGTCAGCGTACGGGTTAGGATTAGGGGACGGGTGAGGGTCAGGCTTCGGGGAAGGGTTAGGGTTAGGGTTCGGGCTAGGGTTAGGGTTAGGGGACGGGGACGGTTTAGGGTCCAGGTGAGGGTACGACAACGCTTTAGGGGGAGCGTACGTGTGAGGGCGCGGGTTAGTGTCAGCGTACGGGTTAGGATTAGGGGACGGGTGAGGGTCAGGCTTCGGGGAAGGGTTAGGGTTAGGGTTCGGGCTAGGGTTAGGGTTAGGAAACGGGGACGGTTTAGGGTCCAGGTGAGGGTACGACAACGTTGTAGGGGGAGCGTACGTGTGCGGGCGCGGGTTAGGGTCAGCGTACGGGTTAGGATTAGGGGACGTGTGAGGGTCAGGCTTCGCGGAAGGGTTAGGGTTAGGGTTCGGGCTAGGGTTAGGGTTAGGGGACGGGGAAGGTTTAGGGTCAAGGTGAGTGTACGACAACACTTTAGGGGGAGCGTACGTGTGAGGGCGCGGGTTAGGGTCAGCGTACGGGTTAGGATTAGGGGACGGGTGAGGGACAGGCTTCGGGGAAGGGTTAGGGTTAGGGTTCGGGCTAGGGTTAGGGTTAGGGGACGGGGACGATTTAGGGTCCAGGTGAGGGTACGACAAAGCTTTAGGGGGAGCGTACTTGTGAGGGCGCGGGTTAGTGTCAGCGTACGGGTTAGGATTAGGGGACGGGTGAGGGTCAGGCTTCGGGGAAGGGTTAGGGTTAGGGTTCGGGCTAGGGTTAGGGTTAGGGGACGGGGACGGTTTAGGGTCCAGGTGAGGGTACGACAACGCT
This sequence comes from Globicephala melas, assembly GCF_963455315.2. Taxonomy (NCBI): domain Eukaryota; kingdom Metazoa; phylum Chordata; class Mammalia; order Artiodactyla; family Delphinidae; genus Globicephala; species Globicephala melas. The sequence continues at coordinate 152,579 of NW_027207595.1, forward strand.
TTAGGGGGAGCGTACGTGTGAGGGCGCGGGTTAGTGTCAGCGTACGGGTTAGGATTAGGGGACGGGTGAGGGTCAGGCTTCGGGGAAGGGTTAGGGTTAGGGTTCGGGCTAGGGTTAGGGTTAGGGGACGGGGACGGTTTAGGGTCCAGGTGAGGGTTCGACAACGCTTTAGGGGGAGCGTACGTGTGAGGGCGCGGCTTAGTGTCAGCGAACGGGTTAGGATTAGGGGACGGGTGAGGGTCAGGCTTCGGGGAAGGGTTAGGGTTAGGGTTCGGGCTAGGGTTAGGGTTAGGGGACGGGGACGGTTTAGGGTCCAGGTGAGGGTACGACAACGCTTTAGGGGGAGCGTACGTGTGAGGGCGCGGGTTAGTGTCAGCGTACGGGTTAGGATTAGGGGACGGGTGAGGGTCAAGCTTCGGGGAAGGGTTAGGGTTAGGGTTCGGGCTAGGGTTAGGGTTAGGGGACGGGGACGGTTTAGGGTCCAGGTGAGGGTACGACAACGCTTTAGGGGGAGCGTACGTGTGAGGGCGCGGCTTAGTGTCAGCGTACGGGTTAGGATTAGGGGACGGGTGAGGGTCAGGCTTCGGGGAAGGGTTAGGGTTAGGGTTCGGGCTAGGGTTAGGGTTAGGGGACGGGGACGGTTTAGGGTCCAGGTGAGGGTACGACAACGCTTTAGGGGGAGCGTACGTGTGAGGGCGCGGGTTAGTGTCAGCGTACGGGTTAGGATTAGGGGACGGTTGAGGGTCAGGCTTCGGGGAAGGGTTAGGGTTAGGGTTCGGGCTAGGGTTAGGGTTAGGGGACGGGGACGGTTTAGGGTCCAGGTGAGGGTACGACAACGCTTTAGGGGGAGCGTACGTGTGAGGGCGCAGGTTAGTGTCAGCGTACGGGTTAGGATTAGGGGACGGGTGAGGGTCAGGCTTCGGGGAAGGGTTAGGGTTAGGGTTCGGGCTAGGGTTAGGGTTAGGGGACGGGGACGGTTTAGGGTCCAGGTGAGGGTACGACAACGTTTTAGGGGGAGCGTACGTGTGAGGGCGCGGGTTAGGGTCAGCGTACGGGTTAGGATTAGGGGACGGGTGAGGGTCAGGCTTCGGGGAAGGGTTAGGGTTAGGGTTCGGGCTAGGGTTAGGGTTAGGGGACGGGGAAGGTTTAGGGTCCAGGTGAGGGTACGACAACGCTTTAGGGGGAGCGTACGTGTGAGGGCGAGGGTTAGTGTCAGCGTACGGGTTAGCATTAGGGGACGGGTGAGGGTCAGGCTTCGGGGAAGGGTTAGGGTTAGGGTTCGGGCTAGGGTTAGGGTTAGGGGACGGGGAAGGTTTAGGGTCCAGGTGAGGGTACGACAACGCTTTAGGGGGAGCGTACGTGTGAGGGCGCGGGTTAGTGTCAGCGTACGGGTTAGGATTAGGGGACGGGTGAGGGTCAGGCTTCGGGGAAGGGTTAGGGTTAGGGTTCGGGCTAGGGTTAGGGTTAGGGGACGGGGACGGTTTAGGGTCCAGGTGAGGGTACGACAACGCTTTAGGGGGAGCGTACGTGTGAGGGCGCGGGTTAGTGTCAGCGTACGGGTTAGGATTAGGGGACAGGTGAGGGTCAGGCTTCGGGGAAGGGTTAGGGTTAGGGTTCGGGCTAGGGTTAGGGTTAGGAAACGGGGACGGTTTAGGGTCCAGGTGAGGGTACGACAACGTTGTAGTGGGAGCGTACGTGTGAGGGCGCGGGTTAGGGTCAGCGTACGGGTTAGGATTAGGGGACGTGTGAGGGTCAGGCTTCGCGGACGGGTTAGGGTTAGGGTTCGGGCTAGGGTTAGGGTTAGGGGACGGGGAAGGTTTAGGGTCAAGGTGAGGGTACGACAACACTTTAGGGGGAGCGTACGTGTGAGGGCGTGGGTTAGGGTCAGCGTACGGGTTAGGATTAGGGGACGGGTGAGGGTCAGGCTTCGGGGAAGGGTTAGGGTTAGGGTTCGGGCTAGGGTTAGGGTTAGGGGACGGGGACGATTTAGGGTCCAGGTGAGGGTACGACAACGCTTTAGGGGGAGCGTACGTGTGAGGGCGCGGGTTAGTGTCAGCGTACGGGTTAGGATTAGGGGACGGGTGAGGGTCAGGCTTCGGGGAAGGGTTAGGGTTAGGGTTCGGGCTAGGGTTAGGGTTAGGGGACGGGGACGGTTTAGGGTCCAGGTGAGGGTACGACAACGCTTTAGGGGGAGCGTACGTGTGAGGGCGCGGGTTAGTGTCAGCGTACGGGTTAGGATTAGGGGACGGGTGAGGGTCAGGCTTCGGGGAAGGGTTAGGGTTAGGGTTCGGGCTAGGGTTAGGGTTAGGGGACGGGGACGGTTTAGGGTCCAGGTGAGGGTACGACAACGCTTTAGGGGGAGCGTACGTGTGAGGGCGCAGGTTAGTGTCAGCGTACGGGTTAGGATTAGGGGACGGGTGAGGGTCAGGCTTCGGGGAAGGGTTAGGGTTAGGGTTCGGGCTAGGGTTAGGGTTAGGGGACGGGGACGGTTTAGGGTCCAGGTGAGGGTACGACAACGTTTTAGGGGGAGCGTACGTGTGAGGGCGCGGGTTAGGGTCAGCGTACGGGTTAGGATTAGGGGACGGGTGAGGGTCAGGCTTCGGGGAAGGGTTAGGGTTAGGGTTCGGGCTAGGGTTAGGGTTAGGGGACGGGGAAGGTTTAGGGTCCAGGTGAGGGTACGACAACGCTTTAGGGGGAGCGTACGTGTGAGGGCGAGGCTTAGTGTCAGCGTACGGGTTAGGATTAGGGGACGGGTGAGGGTCAGGCTTCGGGGAAGGGTTAGGGTTAGGGTTCGGGCTAGGGTTAGGGTTAGGGGACGGGGAAGGTTTAGGGTCCAGGTGAGGGTACGACAACGCTTTAGGGGGAGCGTACGTGTGAGGGCGCGGGTTAGTGTCAGCGTACGGGTTAGGATTAGGGGACGGGTGAGGGTCAGGCTTCGGGGAAGGGTTAGGGTTAGGGTTCGGGCTAGGGTTAGGGTTAGGGGACGGGGACGGTTTAGGGTCCAGGTGAGGGTTCGACAACGCTTTAGGGGGAGCGTACGTGTGAGGGCGCGGCTTAGTGTCAGCGAACGGGTTAGGATTAGGGGACGGGTGAGGGTCAGGCTTCGGGGAAGGGTTAGGGTTAGGGTTCGGGCTAGGGTTAGGGTTAGGGGACGGGGACGGTTTAGGGTCCAGGTGAGGGTACGACAACGCTTTAGGGGGAGCGTACGTGTGAGGGCGCAGGTTAGTGTCAGCGTACGGGTTAGGATTAGGGGACGGGTGAGGGTCAGGCTTCGGGGAAGGGTTAGGGTTAGGGTTCGGGCTAGGGTTAGGGTTAGGGGACGGGGACGGTTTAGGGTCCAGGTGAGGGTACGACAACGTTTTAGGGGGAGCGTACGTGTGAGGGCGGGGGTTAGGGTCAGCGTACGGGTTAGGATTAGGGGACGGGTGAGGGTCAGGCTTCGGGGAAGGGTTAGGGTTAGGGTTCGGGCTAGGGTTAGGGTTAGGGGACGGGGAAGGTTTAGGGTCCAGGTGAGGGTACGACAACGCTTTAGGGGGAGCGTACATGTGAGGGCGAGGGTTAGTGTCAGCGTACGGGTTAGGATTAGGGGACGGGTGAGGGTCAGGCTTCGGGGAAGGGTTAGGGTTAGGGTTCGGGCTAGGGTTAGGGTTAGGGGACGGGGAAGGTTTAGGGTCCAGGTGAGGGTACGACAACGCTTTAGGGGGAGCGTACGTGTGAGGGCGCGGGTTAGTGTCAGCGTACGGGTTAGGATTAGGGGACGGGTGAGGGTCAGGCTTCGGGGAAGGGTTAGGGTTAGGGTTCGGGCTAGGGTTAGGGTTAGGGGACGGGGACGGTTTAGGGTCCAGGTGAGGGTACGACAACGCTTTAGGGGGAGCGTACGTGTGAGGGCGCGCGTTAGTGTCAGCGTACGGGTTAGGATTAGGGGACGGGTGAGGGTCAGGCTTCGGGGAAGGGTTAGGGTTAGGGTTCGGGCTAGGGTTAGGGTTAGGAAACGGGGACGGTTTAGGGTCCAGGTGAGGGTACGACAACGTTGTAGGGGGAGCGTACGTGTGCGGGCGCGGGTTAGGGTCAGCGTACGGGTTAGGATTAGGGGACGTGTGAGGGTCAGGCTTCGCGGAAGGGTTAGGGTTAGGGTTCGGGCTAGGGTTAGGGTTAGGGGACGGGGAAGGTTTAGGGTCAAGGTGAGTGTACGACAACACTTTAGGGGGAGCGTACGTGTGAGGGCGCGGGTTAGGGTCAGCGTACGGGTTAGGATTAGGGGACGGGTGAGGGTCAGGCTTCGGGGAAGGGTTAGGGTTAGGGTTCGGGCTAGGGTTAGGGTTAGGGGACGGGGACGATTTAGGGTCCAGGTGAGGGTACGACAAAGCTTTAGGGGGAGCGTACTTGTGAGGGCGCGGGTTAGTGTCAGCGTACGGGTTAGGATTAGGGGACGGGTGAGGGTCAGGCTTCGGGGAAGGGTTAGGGTTAGGGTTCGGGCTAGGGTTAGGGTTAGGGGACGGGGACGGTTTAGGGTCCAGGTGAGGGTACGACAACGCTTTAGGGGGAGCGTACGTGTGAGGGCGCGGGTTAGTGTCAGCGTACGGGTTAGGATTAGGGGACGGGTGAGGGTCAGGCTTCGGGGAAGGGTTAGGGTTAGGGTTCGGGCTAGGGTTAGGGTTAGGGGACGGGGACGGTTTAGGGTCCAGGTGAGGGTTCGACAACGCTTTAGGGGGAGCGTACGTGTGAGGGCGCGGCTTAGTGTCAGCGAACGGGTTAGGATTAGGGGACGGGTGAGGGTCAGGCTTCGGGGAAGGGTTAGGGTTAGGGTTCGGGCTAGGGTTAGGGTTAGGGGACGGGGACGGTTTAGGGTCCAGGTGAGGGTACGACAACGCTTTAGGGGGAGCGTACGTGTGAGGGCGCGGGTTAGTGTCAGCGTACGGGTTAGGATTAGGGGACGGGTGAGGGTCAGGCTTCGGGGAAGGGTTAGGGTTAGGGTTCGGGCTAGGGTTAGGGTTAGGGGACGGGGACGGTTTAGGGTCCAGGTGAGGGTACGACAACGTTTTAGGGGGAGCGTACGTGTGAGGGCGCGGGTTAGGGTCAGCGTACGGGTTAGGATTAGGGGACGGGTGAGGGTCAGGCTTCGGGGAAGGGTTAGGGTTAGGGTTCGGGCTAGGGTTAGGGTTAGGGGACGGGGAAGTTTTAGGGTCCAGGTGAGGGTACGACAACGCTTTAGGGGGAGCGTACGTGTGAGGGCGAGGGTTAGTGTCAGCGTACGGGTTAGCATTAGGGGACGGGTGAGGGTCAGGCTTCGGGGAAGGGTTAGGGTTAGGGTTCGGGCTAGGGTTAGGGTTAGGGGACGGGGAAGGTTTAGGGTCCAGGTGAGGGTACGACAACGCTTTAGGGGGAGCGTACGTGTGAGGGCGCGGGTTAGTGTCAGCGTACGGGTTAGGATTAGGGGACGGGTGAGGGTCAGGCTTCGGGGAAGGGTTAGGGTTAGGGTTCGGGCTAGGGTTAGGGTTAGGGGACGGGGACGGTTTAGGGTCCAGGTGAGGGTACGACAACGCTTTAGGGGGAGCGTACGTGTGAGGGCGCGGGTTAGTGTCAGCGTACGGGTTAGGATTAGGGGACGGGTGAGGGTCAGGCTTCGGGGAAGGGTTAGGGTTAGGGTTCGGGCTAGGGTTAGGGTTAGGAAACGGGGACGGTTTAGGGTCCAGGTGAGGGTACGACAACGTTGTAGTGGGAGCGTACGTCTGAGGGCGCGGGTTAGGGTCAGCGTACGGGTTAGGATTAGGGGACGTGTGAGGGTCAGGCTTCGCGGACGGGTTAGGGTTAGGGTTCGGGCTAGGGTTAGGGTTAGGGGACGGGGAAGGTTTAGGGTCAAGGTGAGGGTACGACAACACTTTAGGGGGAGCGTACGTGTGAGGGCGTGGGTTAGGGTCAGCGTACGGGTTAGGATTAGGGGACGGGTGAGGGTCAGGCTTCGGGGAAGGGTTAGGGTTAGGGTTCGGGCTAGGGTTAGGGTTAGGGGACGGGGACGATTTAGGGTCCAGGTGAGGGTACGACAACGCTTTAGGGGGAGCGTACGTGTGAGGGCGCGGGTTAGTGTCAGCGTACGGGTTAGGATTAGGGGACGGGTGAGGGTCAGGCTTCGGGGAAGGGTTAGGGTTAGGGTTCGGGCTAGGGTTAGGGTTAGGGGACGGGGACGGTTTAGGGTCCAGGTGAGGGTACGACAACGCTTTAGGGGGAGCGTACGTGTGAGGGCGCGGGTTAGTGTCAGCGTACGGGTTAGGATTAGGGGACGGGTGAGGGTCAGGCTTCGGGGAAGGGTTAGGGTTAGGGTTCGGGCTAGGGTTAGGGTTAGGGGACGGGGACGGTTTAGGGTCCAGGTGAGGGTTCGACAACGCTTTAGGGGGAGCGTACGTGCGAGGGCGCGGCTTAGTGTCAGCGAACGGGTTAGGATTAGGGGACGGGTGAGGGTCAGGCTTCGGGGAAGGGTTAGGGTTAGGGTTCGGGCTAGGGTTAGGGTTAGGGGACGGGGACGGTTTAGGGTCCAGGTGAGGGTACGACAACGCTTTAGGGGGAGCGTACGTGTGAGGGCGCAGGTTAGTGTCAGCGTACGGGTTAGGATTAGGGGACGGGTGAGGGTCAGGCTTCGGGGAAGGGTTAGGGTTAGGGTTCGGGCTAGGGTTAGGGTTAGGGGACGGGGACGGTTTAGGGTCCAGGTGAGGGTACGACAACGTTTTAGGGGGAGCGTACGTGTGAGGGCGCGGGTTAGGGTCAGCGTACGGGTTAGGATTAGGGGACAGGTGAGTGTCAGACTTCGGGGAAGGGTTAGGGTTAGGGTTCGGGCTAGGGTTAGGGTTAGGGGACGGGGAAGGTTTAGGGTCCAGGTGAGGGTACGACAACGCTTTAGGGGGAGCGTACGTGTGAGGGCGAGGGTTAGTGTCAGCGTACGGGTTAGGATTAGGGGACGGGTGAGGGTCAGGCTTCGGGGAAGGGTTAGGGTTAGGGTTCGGGCTAGGGTTAGGGTTAGGGGACGGGGAAGGTTTAGGGTCCAGGTGAGGGTACGACAACGCTTTAGGGGGAGCGTACGTGTGAGGGCGCGGGTTAGTGTCAGCGTACGGGTTAGGATTAGGGGACGGGTGAGGGTCACGCTTCGGGGAAGGGTTAGGGTTAGGGTTCGGGCTAGGGTTAGGGTTAGGGGACGGGGACGGTTTAGGGTCCAGGTGAGGGTACGACAACGCTTTAGGGGGAGCGTACGTGTGAGGGCGCGGGTTAGTGTCAGCGTACGGGTTAGGATTAGGGGACGGGTGAGGGTCAGGCTTCGGGGAAGGGTTAGGGTTACGGTTCGGGCTAGGGTTAGGGTTAGGAAACGGGGACGGTTTAGGGTCCAGGTGAGGGTACGACAACGTTGTAGGGGGAGCGTACGTGTGAGGGCGCGGGTTAGGGTCAGCCTACGGGTTAGGATTAGGGGACGGGTGAGGGTCAGGCTTCGGGGAAGGGTTAGGGTTAGGGTTCGGGCTAGGGTTAGGGTTAGGGGACGGGGAAGGTTTAGGGTCCAGGTGAGGGTACGACAACGCTTTAGGGGGAGCGTACGTGTGAGGGCGAGGGTTAGTGTCAGCGTACGGGTTAGCATTAGGGGACGGGTGAGGGTCAGGCTTCGGGGAAGGGTTAGGGTTAGGGTTCGGGCTAGGGTTAGGGTTAGGGGACGGGAAAGGTTTAGGGTCCAGGTGAGGGTACGACAACGCTTTAGGGGGAGCGTACGTGTGAGGGCGCGGGTTAGTGTCAGCGTACGGGTTAGGATTAGGGGACGGGTGAGGGTCAGGCTTCGGGGAAGGGTTAGGGTTAGGGTTCGGGCTAGGGTTAGGGTTAGGGGACGGGGACGGTTTAGGGTCCAGGTGAGGGTACGACAACGCTTTAGGGGAAGCGTACGTGTGAGGGCGCGGGTTAGTGTCAGCGTACGGGTTAGGATTAGGGGACAGGTGAGGGTCAGGCTTCGGGGAAGGGTTAGGGTTAGGGTTCGGGCTAGGGTTAGGGTTAGGAAACGGGGACGGTTTAGGGTCCAGGTGAGGGTACGACAACGTTGTAGTGGGAGCGTACGTGTGAGGGCGCGGGTTAGGGTCAGCGTACGGGTTAGGATTAGGGGACGTGTGAGGGTCAGGCTTCGCGGACGGGTTAGGGTTAGGGTTCGGGCTAGGGTTAGGGTTAGGGGACGGGGAAGGTTTAGGGTCAAGGTGAGGGTACGACAACACTTTAGGGGGAGCGTACGTGTGAGGGCGCGGGTTAGGGTCAGCGTACGGGTTAGGATTAGGGGACGGGTGAGGGTCAGGCTTCGGGGAAGTGTTAGGGTTAGGGTTCGGGCTAGGGTTAGGGTTAGGGGACGGGGACGATTTAGGGTCCAGGTGAGGGTACGACAACGCTTTAGGGGGAGCGTACGTGTGAGGGCGCGGGTTAGTGTCAGCGTACGGGTTAGGATTAGGGGACGGGTGAGGGTCAGGCTTCGGGGAAGGGTTAGGGTTAGGGTTCGGGCTAGGGTTAGGGTTAGGGGACGGGGACGGTTTAGGGTCCAGGTGAGGGTACGACAACGCTTTAGGGGGAGCGTACGTGTGAGGGCGCGGGTTAGTGTCAGCGTACGGGTTAGGATTAGGGGACGGGTGAGGGTCAGGCTTCGGGGAAGGGTTAGGGTTAGGGTTCGGGCTAGGGTTAGGGTTAGGGGACGGGGACGGTTTAGGGTCCAGGTGAGGGTACGACAACGCTTTAGGGGGAGCGTACGTGTGAGGGCGCAGGTTAGTGTCAGCGTACGGGTTAGGATTAGGGGACGGGTGAGGGTCAGGCTTCGGGGAAGGGTTAGGGTTAGGGTTCGGGCTAGGGTTAGGGTTAGGGGACGGGGACGGTTTAGGGTCCAGGTGAGGGTACGACAACGTTTTAGGGGGAGCGTACGTGTGAGGGCGCGGGTTAGGGTCAGCGTACGGGTTAGGATTAGGGGACGGGTGAGGGTCAGGCTTCGGGGAAGGGTTAGGGTTAGGGTTCGGGCTAGGGTTAGGGTTAGGGGACGGGGAAGGTTTAGGGTCCAGGTGAGGGTACGACAACGCTTTAGGGGGAGCGTACGTGTGAGGGCGAGGCTTAGTGTCAGCGTACGGGTTAGGATTAGGGGACGGGTGAGGGTCAGGCTTCGGGGAAGGGTTAGGGTTAGGGTTCGGGCTAGGGTTAGGGTTAGGGGACGGGGAAGGTTTAGGGTCCAGGTGAGGGTACGACAACGCTTTAGGGGGAGCGTACGTGTGAGGGCGCGGGTTAGTGTCAGCGTACGGGTTAGGATTAGGGGACGGGTGAGGGTCAGGCTTCGGGGAAGGGTTAGGGTTAGGGTTCGGGCTAGGGTTAGGGTTAGGGGACGGGGACGGTTTAGGGTCCAGGTGAGGGTTCGACAACGCTTTAGGGGGAGCGTACGTGTGAGGGCGCGGCTTAGTGTCAGCGAACGGGTTAGGATTAGGGGACGGGTGAGGGTCAGGCTTCGGGGAAGGGTTAGGGTTAGGGTTCGGGCTAGGGTTAGGGTTAGGGGACGGGGACGGTTTAGGGTCCAGGTGAGGGTACGACAACGCTTTAGGGGGAGCGTACGTGTGAGGGCGCAGGTTAGTGTCAGCGTACGGGTTAGGATTAGGGGACGGGTGAGGGTCAGGCTTCGGGGAAGGGTTAGGGTTAGGGTTCGGGCTAGGGTTAGGGTTAGGGGACGGGGACGGTTTAGGGTCCAGGTGAGGGTACGACAACGTTTTAGGGGGAGCGTACGTGTGAGGGCGGGGGTTAGGGTCAGCGTACGGGTTAGGATTAGGGGACGGGTGAGGGTCAGGCTTCGGGGAAGGGTTAGGGTTAGGGTTCGGGCTAGGGTTAGGGTTAGGGGACGGGGAAGGTTTAGGGTCCAGGTGAGGGTACGACAACGCTTTAGGGGGAGCGTACATGTGAGGGCGAGGGTTAGTGTCAGCGTACGGGTTAGGATTAGGGGACGGGTGAGGGTCAGGCTTCGGGGAAGGGTTAGGGTTAGGGTTCGGGCTAGGGTTAGGGTTAGGGGACGGGGAAGGTTTAGGGTCCAGGTGAGGGTACGACAACGCTTTAGGGGGAGCGTACGTGTGAGGGCGCGGGTTAGTGTCAGCGTACGGGTTAGGATTAGGGGACGGGTGAGGGTCAGGCTTCGGGGAAGGGTTAGGGTTAGGGTTCGGGCTAGGGTTAGGGTTAGGGGACGGGGACGGTTTAGGGTCCAGGTGAGGGTACGACAACGCTTTAGGGGGAGCGTACGTGTGAGGGCGCGGGTTAGTGTCAGCGTACGGGTTAGGATTAGGGGACGGGTGAGGGTCAGGCTTCGGGGAAGGGTTAGGGTTAGGGTTCGGGCTAGGGTTAGGGTTAGGAAACGGGGACGGTTTAGGGTCCAGGTGAGGGTACGACAACGTTGTAGGGGGAGCGTACGTGTGCGGGCGCGGGTTAGGGTCAGCGTACGGGTTAGGATTAGGGGACGTGTGAGGGTCAGGCTTCGCGGAAGGGTTAGGGTTAGGGTTCGGGCTAGGGTTAGGGTTAGGGGACGGGGAAGGTTTAGGGTCAAGGTGAGTGTACGACAACACTTTAGGGGGAGCGTACGTGTGAGGGCGCGGGTTAGGGTCAGCGTACGGGTTAGGATTAGGGGACGGGTGAGGGTCAGGCTTCGGGGAAGGGTTAGGGTTAGGGTTCGGGCTAGGGTTAGGGTTAGGGGACGGGGACGATTTAGGGTCCAGGTGAGGGTACGACAAAGCTTTAGGGGGAGCGTACTTGTGAGGGCGCGGGTTAGTGTCAGCGTACGGGTTAGGATTAGGGGACGGGTGAGGGTCAGGCTTCGGGGAAGGGTTAGGGTTAGGGTTCGGGCTAGGGTTAGGGTTAGGGGACGGGGACGGTTTAGGGTCCAGGTGAGGGTACGACAACGCTTTAGGGGGAGCGTACGTGTGAGGGCGCGGGTTAGTGTCAGCGTACGGGTTAGGATTAGGGGACGGGTGAGGGTCAGGCTTCGGGGAAGGGTTAGGGTTAGGGTTCGGGCTAGGGTTAGGGTTAGGGGACGGGGACGGTTTAGGGTCCAGGTGAGGGTTCGACAACGCTTTAGGGGGAGCGTACGTGTGAGGGCGCGGCTTAGTGTCAGCGAACGGGTTAGGATTAGGGGACGGGTGAGGGTCAGGCTTCGGGGAAGGGTTAGGGTTAGGGTTCGGGCTAGGGTTAGGGTTAGGGGACGGGGACGGTTTAGGGTCCAGGTGAGGGTACGACAACGCTTTAGGGGGAGCGTACGTGTGAGGGCGCGGGTTAGTGTCAGCGTACGGGTTAGGATTAGGGGACGGGTGAGGGTCAGGCTTCGGGGAAGGGTTAGGGTTAGGGTTCGGGCTAGGGTTAGGGTTAGGGGACGGGGACGGTTTAGGGTCCAGGTGAGGGTACGACAACGTTTTAGGGGGAGCGTACGTGTGAGGGCGCGGGTTAGGGTCAGCGTACGGGTTAGGATTAGGGGACGGGTGAGGGTCAGGCTTCGGGGAAGGGTTAGGGTTAGGGTTCGGGCTAGGGTTAGGGTTAGGGGACGGGGAAGTTTTAGGGTCCAGGTGAGGGTACGACAACGCTTTAGGGGGAGCGTACGTGTGAGGGCGAGGGTTAGTGTCAGCGTACGGGTTAGCATTAGGGGACGGGTGAGGGTCAGGCTTCGGGGAAGGGTTAGGGTTAGGGTTCGGGCTAGGGTTAGGGTTAGGGGACGGGGAAGGTTTAGGGTCCAGGTGAGGGTACGACAACGCTTTAGGGGGAGCGTACGTGTGAGGGCGCGGGTTAGTGTCAGCGTACGGGTTAGGATTAGGGGACGGGTGAGGGTCAGGCTTCGGGGAAGGGTTAGGGTTAGGGTTCGGGCTAGGGTTAGGGTTAGGGGACGGGGACGGTTTAGGGTCCAGGTGAGGGTACGACAACGCTTTAGGGGGAGCGTACGTGTGAGGGCGCGGGTTAGTGTCAGCGTACGGGTTAGGATTAGGGGACGGGTGAGGGTCAGGCTTCGGGGAAGGGTTAGGGTTAGGGTTCGGGCTAGGGTTAGGGTTAGGAAACGGGGACGGTTTAGGGTCCAGGTGAGGGTACGACAACGTTGTAGTGGGAGCGTACGTCTGAGGGCGCGGGTTAGGGTCAGCGTACGGGTTAGGATTAGGGGACGTGTGAGGGTCAGGCTTCGCGGACGGGTTAGGGTTAGGGTTCGGGCTAGGGTTAGGGTTAGGGGACGGGGAAGGTTTAGGGTCAAGGTGAGGGTACGACAACACTTTAGGGGGAGCGTACGTGTGAGGGCGTGGGTTAGGGTCAGCGTACGGGTTAGGATTAGGGGACGGGTGAGGGTCAGGCTTCGGGGAAGGGTTAGGGTTAGGGTTCGGGCTAGGGTTAGGGTTAGGGGACGGGGACGATTTAGGGTCCAGGTGAGGGTACGACAACGCTTTAGGGGGAGCGTACGTGTGAGGGCGCGGGTTAGTGTCAGCGTACGGGTTAGGATTAGGGGACGGGTGAGGGTCAGGCTTCGGGGAAGGGTTAGGGTTAGGGTTCGGGCTAGGGTTAGGGTTAGGGGACGGGGACGGTTTAGGGTCCAGGTGAGGGTACGACAACGCTTTAGGGGGAGCGTACGTGTGAGGGCGCGGGTTAGTGTCAGCGTACGGGTTAGGATTAGGGGACGGGTGAGGGTCAGGCTTCGGGGAAGGGTTAGGGTTAGGGTTCGGGCTAGGGTTAGGGTTAGGGGACGGGGACGGTTTAGGGTCCAGGTGAGGGTTCGACAACGCTTTAGGGGGAGCGTACGTGCGAGGGCGCGGCTTAGTGTCAGCGAACGGGTTAGGATTAGGGGACGGGTGAGGGTCAGGCTTCGGGGAAGGGTTAGGGTTAGGGTTCGGGCTAGGGTTAGGGTTAGGGGACGGGGACGGTTTAGGGTCCAGGTGAGGGTACGACAACGCTTTAGGGGGAGCGTACGTGTGAGGGCGCAGGTTAGTGTCAGCGTACGGGTTAGGATTAGGGGACGGGTGAGGGTCAGGCTTCGGGGAAGGGTTAGGGTTAGGGTTCGGGCTAGGGTTAGGGTTAGGGGACGGGGACGGTTTAGGGTCCAGGTGAGGGTACGACAACGTTTTAGGGGGAGCGTACGTGTGAGGGCGCGGGTTAGGGTCAGCGTACGGGTTAGGATTAGGGGACAGGTGAGTGTCAGACTTCGGGGAAGGGTTAGGGTTAGGGTTCGGGCTAGGGTTAGGGTTAGGGGACGGGGAAGGTTTAGGGTCCAGGTGAGGGTACGACAACGCTTTAGGGGGAGCGTACGTGTGAGGGCGAGGGTTAGTGTCAGCGTACGGGTTAGGATTAGGGGACGGGTGAGGGTCAGGCTTCGGGGAAGGGTTAGGGTTAGGGTTCGGGCTAGGGTTAGGGTTAGGGGACGGGGAAGGTTTAGGGTCCAGGTGAGGGTCCGACAACGCTTTAGGGGGAGCGTACGTGTGAGGGCGCGGGTTAGTGTCAGCGTACGGGTTAGGATTAGGGGACGGGTGAGGGTCACGCTTCGGGGAAGGGTTAGGGTTAGGGTTCGGGCTAGGGTTAGGGTTAGGGGACGGGGACGGTTTAGGGTCCAGGTGAGGGTACGACAACGCTTTAGGGGGAGCGTACGTGTGAGGGCGCGGGTTAGTGTCAGCGTACGGGTTAGGATTAGGGGACGGGTGAGGGTCAGGCTTCGGGGAAGGGTTAGGGTTACGGTTCGGGCTAGGGTTAGGGTTAGGAAACGGGGACGGTTTAGGGTCCAGGTGAGGGTACGACAACGTTGTAGTGGGAGCGTACGTGTGAGGGCGCGGGTTAGGGTCAGCCTACGGGTTAGGATTAGGGGACGGGTGAGGGTCATGCTTCGGGGAAGTGTTAGGGTTAGGGTTCGGGCTAGGGTTACGGTTAGGGGACGGGGAAGGTTTAGGGTCCAGGAGAGGGTACGACAACGCTTTAGGGGGAGCGTACGTGTGAGGGCACGGGTTAGTGTCAGCGTACGGGTTAGGATTAGGGGACGGGTGAGGGTCTGGCTTCGGGGAAGGGTTAGGGTTAGGGTTCGGGCTAGGGTTAGGGTTAGGGGACGGGGACGGTTTAGGGTCCAGGTGAGGGTTCGACAACGCTTTAGGGGGAGCGTACGTGTGAGGGCGTGGCTTAGTGTCAGCGAACGGGTTAGGATTAGGGGACGGGTGAGGGTCAGGCTTCGGGGAAGGGTTAGGGTTAGGGTTCGGGCTAGGGTTAGGGTTAGGGGACGGGGACGGTTTAGGGTCCAGGTGAGGGTACGACAACGCTTTAGGGGGAGCGTACGTGTGAGGGCGCGGGTTAGTGTCAGCGTACGGGTTAGGATTAGGGGACGGGTGAGGGTCAAGCTTCGGGGAAGGGTTAGGGTTAGGGTTCGGGCTAGGGTTAGGGTTAGGGGACGGGGACGGTTTAGGGTCCAGGTGAGGGTACGACAACGTTGTAGGGGGAGCGTACGTGCGAGGGCGCGGGTTAGTGTCAGCGTACGGGTTAGGATTAGGGGACGGGTGAGGGTCAGGCTTCGGGGAAGGGTTAGGGTTAGGGTTCGGTCTAGGGTTAGGGTTAGGGGACGGGGACGGTTTAGGGTCCAGGTGAGGGTACGACGACGCTTTAGGGGGAGCGTACGTGTGAGGGCGCGGCTTAGTGTCAGCGTACGGGTTAGGATTAGGGGACGGGTGAGGGTCAGGCTTCGGGGAAGGGTTAGGGTTAGGGTTCGGGCTAGGGTTAGGGTTAGGGGACGGGGACGGTTTAGGGTCCAGGTGAGGGTACGACAACGCTTTAGGGGGAGCGTACGTGTGAGGGCGCGGGTTAGTGTCAGCGTACGGGTTAGGATTAGGGGACGGGTGAGGGTCAGGCTTCGGGGAAGGGTTATGGTTAGGGTTCGGGCTAGGGTTAGGGTTAGGGGACGGGGACGGTTTAGGGTCCAGGTGAGGGTACGACAACTCTTTAGGGGGAGCGTACGTGTGAGGGCGCGGGTTAGTGTCAGCGTACGGGTTAGGATTAGGGGACGGGTGAGGGTCAGGCTTCGGGGAAGGGTTAGGGTTAGGGTTCGGGCTAGGGTTAGGGTTAGGGGACGGGGACGGTTTAGGGTCCAGGTGAGGGTACGACAACGCTTTAGGGGGAGCGTACGTGTGAGGGCGCAGGTTAGTGTCAGCGTACGGGTTAGGATTAGGGGACGGGTGAGGGTCAGGCTTCGGGGAAGGGTTAGGGTTAGGGTTCGGGCTAGGGTTAGGGTTAGGGGACGGGGACGGTTTAGGGTCCAGGTGAGGGTACGACAACGTTTTAGGGGGAGCGTACGTGTGAGGGCGCGGGTTAGGGTCAGCGTACGGGTTAGGATTAGGGGACGGGTGAGGGTCAGGCTTCGGGGAAGGGTTAGGGTTAGGGTTCGGGCTAGGGTTAGGGTTAGGGGACGGGGAAGGTTTAGGGTCCAGGTGAGGGTACGACAACGCTTTAGGGGGAGCGTACGTGTGAGGGCGCGGCTTAGTGTCAGCGAACGGGTTAGGATTAGGGGACGGGTGAGGGTCAGGCTTCGGGGAAGGGTTAGGGTTAGGGTTCGGGCTAGGGTTAGGGTTAGGGGACGGGGACGGTTTAGGGTCCAGGTGAGGGTACGACAACGCTTTAGGGGGAGCGTACGTGTGAGGGCGCAGGTTAGTGTCAGCGTACGGGTTAGGATTAGGGGACGGGTGAGGGTCAGGCTTCGGGGAAGGGTTAGGGTTAGGGTTCGGGCTAGGGTTAGGGTTAGGGGACGGGGACGGTTTAGGGTCCAGGTGAGGGTACGACAACGTTTTAGGGGGAGCGTACGTGTGAGGGCGCGGGTTAGGGTCAGCGTACGGGTTAGGATTAGGGGACGGGTGAGGGTCAGGCTTCGGGGAAGGGTTAGGGTTAGGGTTCGGGCTAGGGTTAGGGTTAGGGGACGGGGAAGGTTTAGGGTCCAGGTGAGGGTACGACAACGCTTTAGGGGGAGCGTACGTGTGAGGGCGCAGGTTAGTGTCAGCGTACGGGTTAGGATTAGGGGACGGGTGAGGGTCAGGCTTCGGGGAAGGGTTAGGGTTAGGGTTCGGGCTAGGGTTAGGGTTAGGGGACGGGGAAGGTTTAGGGTCCAGGTGAGGGTACGACAACGCTTTAGGGGGAGCGTACGTGTGAGGGCGCGGGTTAGTGTCAGCGTACGGGTTAGGATTAGGGGACGGGTGAGGGTCAGGCTTCGGGGAAGGGTTAGGGTTAGGGTTCGGGCTAGGGTTAGGGTTAGGGGACGGGGACGGTTTAGGGTCCAGGTGAGGGTACGACAACGCTTTAGGGGGAGCGTACGTGTGAGGGCGCGGGTTAGTGTCAGCGTACGGGTTAGGATTAGGGGACGGGTGAGGGTCAGGCTTCGGGGAAGGGTTAGGGTTAGGGTTCGGGCTAGGGTTAGGGTTAGGAAACGGGGACGGTTTAGGGTCCAGGTGAGGGTACGACAACGTTGTAGGGGGAACGTACGTGTGAGGGCGCGGGTTAGGGTCAGCGTACGGGTTAGGATTAGGGGACAGGTGAGGGTCACGCTTCGCGGAAGGGTTAGGGTTAGGGTTCGGGCTAGGGTTAGGGTTAGGGGACGGGGAAGGTTTAGGGTCCAGGTGAGGGTACGACAACACTTTAGGGGGAGCGTACGTGTGAGGGCGCGGGTTAGGGTCAGCGTACGGGTTAGGATTAGGGGACGGGTGAGGGTCAGGCTTCGGGGAAGGGTTAGGGTTAGGGTTCGGGCTAGGGTTAGGGTTAGGGGACGGGGACGATTTAGGGTCCAGGTGAGGGTACGACAACGCTTTAGGGGGAGCGTACGTGTGAGGGCGCGGGTTAGTGTCAGCGTACGGGTTAGGATTAGGGGACGGGTGAGGGTCAGGCTTCGGGGAAGGGTTAGGGTTAGGGTTCGGGCTAGGGTTAGGGTTAGGGGACGGGGACGGTTTAGGGTCCAGGTGAGGGTACGACAACGCTTTAGGGGGAGCGTACGTGTGAGGGCGCGGGTTAGTGTCAGCGTACGGGTTAGGATTAGGGGACGGGTGAGGGTCAGGCTTCGGGGAAGGGTTAGGGTTAGGGTTCGGGCTAGGGTTAGGGTTAGGGGATGGGGACGGTTTAGGGTCCAGGTGAGGGTTCGACAACGCTTTAGGGGGAGCGTACGTGTGAGGGCGCGGCTTAGTGTCAGCGAACGGGTTAGGATTAGGGGACGGGTGAGGGTCAGGCTTCGGGGAAGGGTTAGGGTTAGGGTTCGGGCTAGGGTTAGGGTTAGGGGACGGGGACGGTTTAGGGTCCAGGTGAGGGTACGACAACGCTTTCGGGGGAGCGTACGTGTGAGGGCGCGGGTTAGTGTCAGCGTACCGGTTAGGATTAGGGGACGGGTGAGGGTCAGGCTTCGGGGAAGGGTTAGGGTTAGGGTTCGGGCTAGGGTTAGGGTTAGGGGACGGGGACGGTTTAGGGTCCAGGTGAGGGTACGACAACGCTTTAGGGGGAGCGTACGTGTGAGGGCGCGGCTTAGTGTCAGCGTACGGGTTAGGATTAGGGGACGGGTGAGGGTCAGGCTTCGGGGAAGGGTTAGGGTTAGGGTTCGGGCTAGGGTTAGGGTTAGGGGACGGGGACGGTTTAGGGTCCAGGTGAGGGTACGACAACGCTTTAGGGGGAGCGTACGTGTGAGGGCGCGGGTTAGTGTCAGCGTACGGGTTAGGATTAGGGGACGGGTGAGGGTCAGGCTTCGGGGAAGGGTTAGGGTTAGGGTTCGGGCTAGGGTTAGGGTTAGGGGACGGGGACGGTTTAGGGTCCAGGTGAGGGTACGACAACGCTTTAGGGGGAGCGTACGTGTGAGGGCGCGGGGTAGTGTCAGCGTACGGGTTAGGATTAGGGGACGGGTGAGGGTCAGGCTTCGGGGAAGGGTTAGGGTTAGGGTTCGGGCTAGGATTAGGGTTAGGGGACGGGGACGGTTTAGGGTCCAGGTGAGGGTACGACAACGCTTTAGGGGGAGCGTACGTGTGAGGGCGCAGGTTAGTGTCAGCGTACGGGTTAGGATTAGGGGACGGGTGAGGGTCAGGCTTCGGGGAAGAGTTAGGGTTAGGGTTCGGGCTAGGGTTAGGGTTAGGGGACGGGGACGGTTTAGGGTCCAGGTGAGGGTACGACAACGTTTTAGGGGGAGCGTACGTGTGAGGGCGCGGGTTAGGGTCAGCGTACGGGTTAGGATTAGGGGACGGGTGAGGGTCAGGCTTCGGGGAAGGGTTAGGGTTAGGGTTCGGGCTAGGGTTAGGGTTAGGGGACGGGGAAGGTTTAGGGTCCAGGTGAGGGTACGACAACGCTTTAGGGGGAGCGTACGTGTGAGGGCGAGGGTTAGTGTCAGCGTACGGGTTAGCATTAGGGGACGGGTGAGGGTCAGGCTTCGGGGAAGGGTTAGGGTTAGGGTTCGGGCTAGGGTTAGGGTTAGGGGACGGGGAAGGTTTAGGGTCCAGGTGAGGGTACGACAACGCTTTAGGGGGAGCGTACGTGTGAGGGCGCGGGTTAGTGTCAGCGTACGGGTTAGGATTAGGGGACGGGTGAGGGTCAGGCTTCGGGGAAGGGTTAGGGTTAGGGTTCGGGCTAGGGTTAGGGTTAGGGGACGGGGACGGTTTAGGGTCCAGGTGAGGGTACGACAACGCTTTAGGGGGAGCGTACGTGTGAGGGCGCGGGTTAGGGTCAGCGTACGGGTTAGGATTAGGGGACGGGTGAGGGTCAGGCTTCGGGGAAGGGTTAGGGTTAGGGTTCGGGCTAGGGTTAGGGTTAGGAAACGGGGACGGTTTAGGGTCCAGGTGAGGGTACGACAACGTTGTAGGGGGAACGTACGTGTGAGGGCGCGGGTTAGGGTCAGCGTACGGGTTAGGATTAGGGGACGTGTGAGGGTCAGGCTTCGTGGACGGGTTAGGGTTAGGGTTCGGGCTAGGGTTAGGGTTAGGGGACGGGGAAGGTTTAGGGTCAAGGTGAGGGTACGACAACACTTTAGGGGGAGCGTACGTGTGAGGGCGTGGGTTAGGGTCAGCGTACGGGTTAGGATTAGGGGACGGGTGAGGGTCAGGCTTCGGGGAAGGGTTAGGGTTAGGGTTCGGGCTAGGGTTAGGGTTAGGGGACGGGGACGATTTAGGGTCCAGGTGAGGGTACGACAACGCTTTAGGGGGAGCGTACGTGTGAGGGCGCGGGTTAGTGTCAGCGTACGGGTTAGGATTAGGGGACGGGTGAGGGTCAGGCTTCGGGGAAGGGTTAGGGTTAGGGTTCGGGCTAGGGTTAGGGTTAGGGGACGGGGACGGTTTAGGGTCCAGGTGAGGGTACGACAACGCTTTAGGGGGAGCGTACGTGTGAGGGCGCGGGTTAGTGTCAGCGTACGGGTTAGGATTAGGGGACGGGTGAGCGTCAGGCTTCGGGGAAGGGTTAGGGTTAGGGTTCGGGCTAGGGTAAGGGTTAGGGGACGGGGACGGTTTAGGGTCCAGGTGAGGGTTCGACAACGCTTTAGGGGGAGCGTACGTGCGAGGGCGCGGCTTAGTGTCAGCGAACGGGTTAGGATTAGGGGACGGGTGAGGGTCAGGCTTCGGGGAAGGGTTAGGGTTAGGGTTCGGGCTAGGGTTAGGGTTAGGGGACGGGGACGGTTTAGGGTCGAGGTGAGGGTACGACAACGCTTTAGGGGGAGCGTACGTGTGAGGGCGCAGGTTAGTGTCAGCGTACGGGTTAGGATTAGGGGACGGGTGAGGGTCAGGCTTCGGGGAAGGGTTAGGGTTAGGGTTCGGGCTAGGGTTAGGGTTAGGGGACGGGGACGGTTTAGGGTCCAGGTGAGGGTACGACAACGTTTTAGGGGGAGCGTACGTGTGAGGGCGCGGGTTAGGGTCAGCGTACGGGTTAGGATTAGGGGACAGGTGAGTGTCAGACTTCGGGGAAGGGTTAGGGTTAGGGTTCGGGCTAGGGTTAGGGTTAGGGGACGGGGAAGGTTTAGGGTCCAGGTGAGGGTACGACAACGCTTTAGGGGGAGCGTACGTGTGAGGGCGAGGGTTAGTGTCAGCGTACGGGTTAGGATTAGGGGACGGGTGAGGGTCAGGCTTCGGGGAAGGGTTAGGGTTAGGGTTCAGGCTAGGGTTAGGGTTAGGGGACGGGGAAGGTTTAGGGTCCAGGTGAGGGTACGACAACGCTTTAGGGGGAGCGTACGTGTGAGGGCGCGGGTTAGTGTCAGCGTACGGGTTAGGATTAGGGGACGGGTGAGGGTCACGCTTCGGGGAAGGGTTAGGGTTAGGGTTCGGGCTAGGGTTAGGGTTAGGGGACGGGGACGGTTTAGGGTCCAGGTGAGGGTACGACAACGCTTTAGGGGGAGCGTACGTGTGAGGGCGCGGGTTAGTGTCAGCGTACGGGTTAGGATTAGGGGACGGGTGAGGGTCAGGCTTCGGGGAAGGGTTAGGGTTAGGGTTCGGGCTAGGGTTAGGGTTAGGAAACGGGGACGGTTTAGGGTCCAGGTGAGGGTACGACAACGTTTTAGGGGGAGCGTACGTGTGAGGGCGCGGGTTAGGGTCAGCGTACGGGTTAGGATTAGGGGACGGGTGAGGGTCAGGCTTCGGGGAAGGGTTAGGGTTAGGGTTCGGGCTAGGGTTAGGGTTAGGGGACGGGGACGGTTTAGGGTCCAGGTGAGGGTACGACAACGCTTTAGGGGGAGCGTACGTGTGAGGGCGAGGGTTAGTGTCAGCGTACGGGTTAGCATTAGGGGACGGGTGAGGGTCAGGCTTCGGGGAAGGGTTAGGGTTAGGGTTCGGGCTAGGGTTAGGGTTAGGGGACGGGGAAGGTTTAGGGTCCAGGTGAGGGTACGACAACGCTTTAGGGGGAGCGTACGTGTGAGGGCGCGGGTTAGTGTCAGCGTACGGGTTAGGATTAGGGGACGGGTGAGGGTCAGGCTTCGGGGAAGGGTTAGGGTTAGGGTTCGGGCTAGGGTTAGGGTTAGGGGACGGGGACGGTTTAGGGTCCAGGTGAGGGTACGACAACGCTTTAGGGGGAGCGTACGTGTGAGGGCGCGGGTTAGTGTCAGCGTACGGGTTAGGATTAGGGGACGGGTGAGGGTCAGGCTTCGGGGAAGGGTTAGGGTTAGGGTTCGGGCTAGGGTTAGGGTTAGGAAACGGGGACGGTTTAGGGTCCAGGTGAGGGTACGACAACGTTGTAGGGGGAACGTACGTGTGAGGGCGCGGGTTAGGGTCAGCGTACGGGTTAGGATTAGGGGACGTGTGAGGGTCAGGCTTCGCGGACGGGTTAGGGTTAGGGTTCGGGCTAGGGTTAGGGTTAGGGGACGGGGAAGGTTTAGGGTCAAGGTGAGGGTACGACAACACTTTAGGGGGAGCGTACGTGTGAGGGCGTGGGTTAGGGTCAGCGTACGGGTTAGGATTAGGGGACGGGTGAGGGTCAGGCTTCGGGGAAGGGTTAGGGTTAGGGTTCGGGCTAGGGTTAGGGTTAGGGGACGGGGACGATTTAGGGTCCAGGTGAGGGTACGACAACGCTTTAGGGGGAGCGTACGTGTGAGGGCGCGGGTTAGTGTCAGCGTACGGGTTAGGATTAGGGGACGGGTGAGGGTCAGGCTTCGGGGAAGGGTTAGGGTTAGTGTTCGGGCTAGGGTTAGGGTTAGGGGACGGGGACGGTTTAGGGTCCAGGTGAGGGTACGACAACGCTTTAGGGGGAGCGTACGTGTGAGGGCGCGGGTTAGTGTCAGCGTACGGGTTAGGATTAGGGGACGGGTGAGCGTCAGGCTTCGGGGAAGGGTTAGGGTTAGGGTTCGGGCTAGGGTAAGGGTTAGGGGACGGGGACGGTTTAGGGTCCAGGTGAGGGTTCGACAACGCTTTAGGGGGAGCGTACGTGCGAGGGCGCGGCTTAGTGTCAGCGAACGGGTTAGGATTAGGGGACGGGTGAGGGTCAGGCTTCGGGGAAGGGTTAGGGTTAGGGTTCGGGCTAGGGTTAGGGTTAGGGGACGGGGACGGTTTAGGGTCCAGGTGAGGGTATGACAACGCTTTAGGGGGAGCGTACGTGTGAGGGCGCAGGTTAGTGTCAGCGTACGGGTTAGGATTAGGGGACGGGTGAGGGTCAGGCTTCGGGGAAGGGTTAGGGTTAGGGTTCGGGCTAGGGTTAGGGTTAGGGGACGGGGACGGTTTAGGGTCCAGGTGAGGGTACGACAACGTTTTAGGGGGAGCGTACGTGTGAGGGCGCGGGTTAGGGTCAGCGTACGGGTTAGGATTAGGGGACAGGTGAGTGTCAGACTTCGGGGAAGGGTTAGGGTTAGGGTTCGGGCTAGGGTTAGGGTTAGGGGACGGGGAAGGTTTAGGGTCCAGGTGAGGGTACGACAACGCTTTAGGGGGAGCGTACGTGTGAGGGCGAGGGTTAGTGTCAGCGTACGGGTTAGGATTAGGGGACGGGTGAGGGTCAGGCTTCGGGGAAGGGTTAGGGTTAGGGTTCAGGCTAGGGTTAGGGTTAGGGGACGGGGAAGGTTTAGGGTCCAGGTGAGGGTACGACAACGCTTTAGGGGGAGCGTACGTGTGAGGGCGCGGGTTAGTGTCAGCGTACGGGTTAGGATTAGGGGACGGGTGAGGGTCACGCTTCGGGGAAGGGTTAGGGTTAGGGTTCGGGCTAGGGTTAGGGTTAGGGGACGGGGACGGTTTAGGGTCCAGGTGAGGGTACGACAACGCTTTAGGGGGAGCGTACGTGTGAGGGCGCGGGTTAGTGTCAGCGTACGGGTTAGGATTAGGGGACGGGTGAGGGTCAGGCTTCGGGGAAGGGTTAGGGTTAGGGTTCGGGCTAGGGTTAGGGTTAGGAAACGGGGACGGTTTAGGGTCCAGGTGAGGGTACGACAACGTTGTAGGGGGAGCGTACGTGTGAGGGCGCGGGTTAGGGTCAGCGTACGGGTTAGGATTAGGGGACGGGTGAGGGTCAGGCTTCGGGGAAGGGTTAGGGTTAGGGTTCGGGCTAGGGTTAGGGTTAGGGGACGGGGACGGTTTAGGGTCCAGGTGAGGGTTCGACAACGCTGTAGGGGGAGGGTACGTGTGAGGGCGCGGCTTAGTGTCAGCGAACGGGTTAGGATTAGGGGACGGGTGAGGGTCAGGCTTCGGGGAAGGGTTAGGGTTAGGGTTCGGGCTAGGGTTAGGGTTAGGGGACGGGGACGGTTTAGGGTCCAGGTGAGGGTACGACAACGCTTTAGGGGGAGCGTACGTGTGAGGGCGCGGGTTAGTGTCAGCGTACGGGTTAGGATTAGGGGACGGGTGAGGGTCAAGCTTCGGGGAAGGGTTAGGGTTAGGGTTCGGGCTAGGGTTAGGGTTAGGGGACGGGGACGGTTTAGGGTCCAGGTGAGGGTACGACAACGTTGTAGGGGGAGCGTACGTGCGAGGGCGCGGGTTAGTGTCAGCGTACGGGTTAGGATTAGGGGACGGGTGAGGGTCAGGCTTCAGGGAAGGGTTAGGGTTAGGGTTCGGGCTAGGGTTAGGGTTAGGGGACGGGGACGGTTTAGGGTCCAGGTGAGGTTACGACAACGCTTTAGGGGGAGCGTACGTGTGAGGGCGCGGCTTAGTGTCAGCGTACGGGTTAGGATTAGGGGACGGGTGAAGGTCAGGCTTCGGGGAAGGGTTAGGGTTAGGGTTCGGGCTAGGGTTAGGGTTAGGGGACGGGGACGGTTTAGGGTCCAGGTGAGGGTACGACAACGCTTTAGGGGGAGCGTACGTGTGAGGGCGCGGGTTAGTGTCAGCGTACGGGTTAGGATTATGGGACGGGTGAGGGTCAGGCTTCGGGGAAGGGTTAGGGTTAGGGTTCGGGCTAGGGTTAGGGTTAGGGGACGGGGACGGTTTAGGGTCCAGGTGAGGGTACGACAACGCTTTAGGGGGAGCGTACGTGTGAGGGCGCGGGTTAGTGTCAGCGTACGGGTTAGGATTAGGGGACGGGTGAGGGTCAGGCTTCGGGGAAGGGTTAGGGTTAGGGTTCGGGCTAGGGTTAGGGTTAGGGGACGGGGACGGTTTAGGGTCCAGGTGAGGGTACGACAACGCTTTAGGGGGAGCGTACGTGTGAGGGCGCAGGTTAGTGTCAGCGTACGGGTTAGGATTAGGGGACGGGTGAGGGTCAGGCTTCGGGGAAGGGTTAGGGTTAGGGTTCGGGCTAGGGTTAGGGTTAGGGGACGGGGACGATTTAGGGTCCAGGTGAGGGTACCACAACGCTTTAGGGGGAGCGTACGTGTGAGGGCGCGGGTTAGTGTCAGCGTACGGGTTAGGATTGGGGACGGGTGAGGGTCAGGCTTCGGGGAAGGGTTAGGGTTAGGGTTCGGGCTAGGGTTAGGGTTAGGGGACGGGGACGGTTTAGGGTCCAGGTGAGGGTACGACAACGCTTTAGGGGGAGCGTACGTGTGAGGGCGCGGGTTAGTGTCAGCGTAAGGGTTAGGATTAGGGGACGGGTGAGGGTCAGGCTTCGGGGAAGGGTTAGGGTTAGGGTTCGGGCTAGGGTTAGGGTTAGGGGACGGGGACGGTTTAGGGTCCAGGTGAGGGTTCGACAACGCTTTAGGGGGAGCGTACGTGTGAGGGCGTGGCTTAGTGTCAGCGAACGGGTTAGGATTAGGGGACGGGTGAGGGTCAGGCTTCGGGGAAGGGTTAGGGTTAGGGTTCAGGCTAGGGTTAGGGTTAGGGGACGGGGACGGTTTAGGGTCCAGGTGAGGGTACGACAACGCTTTAGGGGGAGCGTACGTGTGAGGGCGCAGGTTAGTGTCAGCGTACGGGTTAGGATTAGGGGACGGGTGAGGGTCAGGCTTCGGGGAAGGGTTAGGGTTAGGGTTCGGGCTAGGGTTAGGGGACGGGGACGGGGACGGTTTAGGGTCCAGGTGAGGGTACGACAACGTTTTAGGGGGAGCGTACGTGTGAGGGCGCGGGTTAGGGTCAGCGTACGGGTTAGGATTAGGGGACGGGTGAGGGTCAGGCTTCGGGGAAGGGTTAGGGTTAGGGTTTGGGCTAGGGTTAGGGTTAGAGGACGGGGAAGGTTTAGGGTCCAGGTGAGGGTACGACAACGCTTTAGGGGGAGCGTACGTGTGAGGGCGAGGGTTAGTGTCAGAGTACGGGTTAGGATTAGGGGACGGGTGAGGGTCAGGCTTCGGGGAAGGGTTAGGGTTAGGGTTCGGGCTAGGGTTAGGGTTAGGGGACGGGGAAGGTTTAGGGTCCAGGTGAGGGTACGACAACGCTTTAGGGGGAGCGTACGTGTGAGGGCGCGGGTTAGTGTCAGCGTACGGGTTAGGATTAGGGGACGGGTGAGGGTCAGGCTTCGGGGAAGGGTTAGGGTTAGGGTTCGGGCTAGGGTTAGGGTTAGGGGACGGGGACGGTTTAGGGTCCAGGTGAGGGTACGACAACGCTTTAGGGGGAGCGTACGTGTGAGGGCGCGGGTTAGTGTCAGCGTACGGGTTAGGATTAGGGGACGGGTGAGGGTCAGGCTTCGGGGAAGTGTTAGGGTTAGGGTTCGGGCTAGGGTTAGGGTTAGGGGACGGGGACGGTTTAGGGTCCAGGTGAGGGTACGACAACGTTGTAGGGGGAGCGTACGTGCGAGGGCGCGGGTTAGTGTCAGCGTACGGGTTAGGATTAGGGGACGGGTGAGGGTCAGGCTTCGGGGAAGGGTTAGGGTTAGGGTTCGGGCTAGGGTTAGGGTTAGGGGACGGGGACGGTTTAGGGTCCAGGTGAGGGTACGACAACGCTTTAGGGGGAGCGTACGTGTGAGGGTGCGGGTTAGTGTCAGCGTACGGGTTAGGATTAGGGGACGGGTGAGGGTCAGGTTTCGGGGAAGGGTTAGGGTTAGGGTTCGGGCTAGGGTTAGGGTTAGGGGACGGGGACGGTTTAGGGTCCAGGTGAGGGTACGACAACGTTTTAGGGGGAGCGTACGGGTGAGGGCGCGGGTTAGGGTCAGCGTACGGGTTAGGATTAGGGGACGGGTGAGGGTCAGGCTTCGGGGAAGTGTTAGGGTTAGGGTTCGGGCTAGGGTTAGGGTTAGGGGACGGGGAAGGTTTAGGGTCCAGGTGAGGGTACGACAACGCTTTAGGGGGAGCGTACGTGTGAGGGCGAGGGTTAGCGTCAACGTACGGGTTAGGATTAGGGGACGGGTGAGGGTCAGGCTTCGGGGAAGGGTTAGGGTTAGGGTTCGGGCTAGGGTTAGGGTTAGGGGACGGGGAAGGTTTAGGGTCCAGGTGAGGGTACGACAACGCTTTAGGGGGAGCGTACGTGTGAGGGCGAGGGTTAGCGTCAACGTACGGGTTAGGATTAGGGGACGGGTGAGGGTCAGGCTCCGGGGAAGGGTTAGGGTTAGGGTTCGGGCTAGGGTTAGGGTTAGGGGACGGGGACGGTTTAGGGTCCAGGTGAGGGTACGACAACGCTTTAGGGGGAGCGTACGTGTGAGGGCGCGGGTTAGTGTCAGCGTACGGGTTAGGATTAGGGGACGGGTGAGGGTCAGGCTCCGGGGAAGGGTTAGGGTTAGGGTTCGGGCTAGGGTTAGGGTTAGGGGACGGGGACGGTTTAGGGTCCAGGTGAGGGTACGACAACGCTTTAGGGGTAGCGTACGTGTGAGGGCGCGGGTTAGTGTCAGCGTACGGGTTAGGATTAGGGGACGGGTGAGGGTCAGGCTTCGGGGAAGGGTTAGGGTTAGGGTTCGGGCTAGGGTTAGGGTTAGGGGACGGGGACGGTTTAGGGTCCAGGTGAGGGTACGACAACGCTTTAGGGGGAGCGTACGTGTGAGGGCGCGGGTTAGTGTCAGCGTACGGGTTAGGATTAGGGGACGGGTGAGGGTCAGGCTTCGGGGAAGGGTTAGGGTTAGGGTTCGGGCTAGGGTTAGGGTTAGGGGACGGGGAAGGTTTAGGGTCAAGGTGAGGGTACGACAACACTTTAGGGGGAGCGTACGTGTGAGGGCGCGGGTTAGGGTCAGCGTACGGGTTAGGATTAGGGGACGGGTGAGGGTCAGGCTTCGGGGAAGGGTTAGGGTTAGGGTTCGGTCTAGGGTTAGGGTTAGGGGACGGGGACGATTTAGGGTCCAGGTGAGGGTACGACAACGGTTTAGGGGGAGCGTACGTGTGAGGGCGCGGGTTAGTGTCAGCGTACGGGTTAGGATTAGGGGACGGGTGAGGGTCAGGCTTCGGGGAAGGGTTAGGGTTAGGGTTCGGGCTAGGGTTAGGGTTAGGGGACGGGGAAGGTTTAGGGTCCAGGTGAGGGTACGACAACGCTTTAGGGGTAGCGTACGTGTGAGGGCGCGGGTTAGTGTCAGCGTACGGGTTAGGATTAGGGGACGGGTGAGGGTCAGGCTTCGGGGAAGGTTTAGGGTTAGGGTTCGGGCTAGGGTTAGGGTTAGGGGACGGGGACGGTTTAGGGTCCAGGTGAGGGTTCGACAACGCTTTAGGGGGAGCGTACGTGTGAGGGCGCGGCTTAGTGTCAGCGAACGGGTTAGGATTAGGGGACGGGTGAGGGTCAGGCTTCGGGGAAGGGTTAGGGTTAGGGTTCGGGCTAGGGTTAGGGTTAGGGGACGGGGACGGTTTAGGGTCCAGGTGAGGGTACGACAACGCTTTAGGGGGAGCATACGTGTGAGGGCGCGGGTTAGTGTCAGCGTACGGGTTAGGATTAGGGGACGGGTGAGGGTCAAGCTTCGGGGAAGGATTAGGGTTAGGGTTCGGGCTAAGGTTAGGGATAGGGGACGGGGACGGTTTAGGGTCCAGGTGAGGGTACGACAACGTTGTAGGGGGAGCGTACGTGCGAGGGCGCGGGTTAGTGTCAGCGTACGGGTTAGGATTAGGGGACGGGTGAGGGTCAGGCTTCGGGGAAGGGTTAGGGTTAGGGTTCGGGCTAGGGTTAGGGTTAGGGGACGGGGACGGTTTAGGGTCCAGGTGAGGGTACGACAACGCTTTAGGGGGAGCGTACGTGTGAGGGCGCGGCTTAGTGTCAGCGTACGGGTTAGGATTAGGGGATGGGTGAGGGTCAGGCTTCGGGGAAGGGTTAGGGTTAGGGTTCGGGCTAGGGTTAGGGTTAGGGGACGGGGACGGTTTAGGGTCCAGGTGAGGGTACGACAACGCTTTAGGGGGAGCGTACGTGTGAGGGCGCGGGTTAGTGTCAGCGTACGGGTTAGGATTAGGGGACGGGTGAGGGTCAGGCTTCGGGGAAGGGTTAGGGTTAGGGTTCAGGCTAGGGTTAGGGTTAGGGGACGGGGACGGTTTAGGGTCCAGGTGAGGGTACGACAACGCTTTAGGGGGAGCGTACGTGTGAGGGCGCAGGTTAGTGTCAGCGTACGGGTTAGGATTAGGGGACGGGTGAGGGTCAGGCTTCGGGGAAGGGTTAGGGTTAGGGTTCGGGCTAGGGTTAGGGGACGGGGACGGGGACGGTTTAGGGTCCAGGTGAGGGTACGACAACGTTTTAGGGGGAGCGTACGTGTGAGGGCGCGGGTTAGGGTCAGCGTACGGGTTAGGATTAGGGGACGGGTGAGGGTCAGGCTTCGGGGAAGGGTTAGGGTTAGGGTTTGGGCTAGGGTTAGGGTTAGAGGACGGGGAAGGTTTAGGGTCCAGGTGAGGGTACGACAACGCTTTAGGGGGAGCGTACGTGTGAGGGCGAGGGTTAGTGTCAGAGTACGGGTTAGGATTAGGGGACGGGTGAGGGTCAGGCTTCGGGGAAGGGTTAGGGTTAGGGTTCGGGCTAGGGTTAGGGTTAGGGGACGGGGAAGGTTTAGGGTCCAGGTGAGGGTACGACAACGCTTTAGGGGGAGCGTACGTGTGAGGGCGCGGGTTAGTGTCAGCGTACGGGTTAGGATTAGGGGACGGGTGAGGGTCAGGCTTCGGGGAAGGGTTAGGGTTAGGGTTCGGGCTAGGGTTAGGGTTAGGGGACGGGGACGGTTTAGGGTCCAGGTGAGGGTACGACAACGCTTTAGGGGGAGCGTACGTGTGAGGGCGCGGGTTAGTGTCAGCGTACGGGTTAGGATTAGGGGACGGGTGAGGGTCAGGCTTCGGGGAAGTGTTAGGGTTAGGGTTCGGGCTAGGGTTAGGGTTAGGGGACGGGGACGGTTTAGGGTCCAGGTGAGGGTACGACAACGTTGTAGGGGGAGCGTACGTGCGAGGGCGCGGGTTAGTGTCAGCGTACGGGTTAGGATTAGGGGACGGGTGAGGGTCAGGCTTCGGGGAAGGGTTAGGGTTAGGGTTCGGGCTAGGGTTAGGGTTAGGGGACGGGGACGGTTTAGGGTCCAGGTGAGGGTACGACAACGCTTTAGGGGGAGCGTACGTGTGAGGGTGCGGGTTAGTGTCAGCGTACGGGTTAGGATTAGGGGACGGGTGAGGGTCAGGTTTCGGGGAAGGGTTAGGGTTAGGGTTCGGGCTAGGGTTAGGGTTAGGGGACGGGGACGGTTTAGGGTCCAGGTGAGGGTACGACAACGTTTTAGGGGGAGCGTACGGGTGAGGGCGCGGGTTAGGGTCAGCGTACGGGTTAGGATTAGGGGACGGGTGAGGGTCAGGCTTCGGGGAAGTGTTAGGGTTAGGGTTCGGGCTAGGGTTAGGGTTAGGGGACGGGGAAGGTTTAGGGTCCAGGTGAGGGTACGACAACGCTTTAGGGGGAGCGTACGTGTGAGGGCGAGGGTTAGCGTCAACGTACGGGTTAGGATTAGGGGACGGGTGAGGGTCAGGCTTCGGGGAAGGGTTAGGGTTAGGGTTCGGGCTAGGGTTAGGGTTAGGGGACGGGGAAGGTTTAGGGTCCAGGTGAGGGTACGACAACGCTTTAGGGGGAGCGTACGTGTGAGGGCGAGGGTTAGCGTCAACGTACGGGTTAGGATTAGGGGACGGGTGAGGGTCAGGCTCCGGGGAAGGGTTAGGGTTAGGGTTCGGGCTAGGGTTAGGGTTAGGGGACGGGGACGGTTTAGGGTCCAGGTGAGGGTACGACAACGCTTTAGGGGGAGCGTACGTGTGAGGGCGCGGGTTAGTGTCAGCGTACGGGTTAGGATTAGGGGACGGGTGAGGGTCAGGCTCCGGGGAAGGGTTAGGGTTAGGGTTCGGGCTAGGGTTAGGGTTAGGGGACGGGGACGGTTTAGGGTCCAGGTGAGGGTACGACAACGCTTTAGGGGTAGCGTACGTGTGAGGGCGCGGGTTAGTGTCAGCGTACGGGTTAGGATTAGGGGACGGGTGAGGGTCAGGCTTCGGGGAAGGGTTAGGGTTAGGGTTCGGGCTAGGGTTAGGGTTAGGGGACGGGGACGGTTTAGGGTCCAGGTGAGGGTACGACAACGCTTTAGGGGGAGCGTACGTGTGAGGGCGCGGGTTAGTGTCAGCGTACGGGTTAGGATTAGGGGACGGGTGAGGGTCAGGCTTCGGGGAAGGGTTAGGGTTAGGGTTCGGGCTAGGGTTAGGGTTAGGGGACGGGGAAGGTTTAGGGTCAAGGTGAGGGTACGACAACACTTTAGGGGGAGCGTACGTGTGAGGGCGCGGGTTAGGGTCAGCGTACGGGTTAGGATTAGGGGACGGGTGAGGGTCAGGCTTCGGGGAAGGGTTAGGGTTAGGGTTCGGTCTAGGGTTAGGGTTAGGGGACGGGGACGATTTAGGGTCCAGGTGAGGGTACGACAACGGTTTAGGGGGAGCGTACGTGTGAGGGCGCGGGTTAGTGTCAGCGTACGGGTTAGGATTAGGGGACGGGTGAGGGTCAGGCTTCGGGGAAGGGTTAGGGTTAGGGTTCGGGCTAGGGTTAGGGTTAGGGGACGGGGAAGGTTTAGGGTCCAGGTGAGGGTACGACAACGCTTTAGGGGTAGCGTACGTGTGAGGGCGCGGGTTAGTGTCAGCGTACGGGTTAGGATTAGGGGACGGGTGAGGGTCAGGCTTCGGGGAAGGTTTAGGGTTAGGGTTCGGGCTAGGGTTAGGGTTAGGGGACGGGGACGGTTTAGGGTCCAGGTGAGGGTTCGACAACGCTTTAGGGGGAGCGTACGTGTGAGGGCGCGGCTTAGTGTCAGCGAACGGGTTAGGATTAGGGGACGGGTGAGGGTCAGGCTTCGGGGAAGGGTTAGGGTTAGGGTTCGGGCTAGGGTTAGGGTTAGGGGACGGGGACGGTTTAGGGTCCAGGTGAGGGTACGACAACGCTTTAGGGGGAGCATACGTGTGAGGGCGCGGGTTAGTGTCAGCGTACGGGTTAGGATTAGGGGACGGGTGAGGGTCAAGCTTCGGGGAAGGATTAGGGTTAGGGTTCGGGCTAAGGTTAGGGATAGGGGACGGGGACGGTTTAGGGTCCAGGTGAGGGTACGACAACGTTGTAGGGGGAGCGTACGTGCGAGGGCGCGGGTTAGTGTCAGCGTACGGGTTAGGATTAGGGGACGGGTGAGGGTCAGGCTTCGGGGAAGGGTTAGGGTTAGGGTTCGGGCTAGGGTTAGGGTTAGGGGACGGGGACGGTTTAGGGTCCAGGTGAGGGTACGACAACGCTTTAGGGGGAGCGTACGTGTGAGGGCGCGGCTTAGTGTCAGCGTACGGGTTAGGATTAGGGGATGGGTGAGGGTCAGGCTTCGGGGAAGGGTTAGGGTTAGGGTTCGGGCTAGGGTTAGGGTTAGGGGACGGGGACGGTTTAGGGTCCAGGTGAGGGTACGACAACGCTTTAGGGGGAGCGTACGTGTGAGGGCGCGGGTTAGTGTCAGCGTACGGGTTAGGATTAGGGGACGGGTGAGGGTCATGCTTCGGGGAAGGGTTAGGGTTAGGGTTCGGGCTAGGGTTAGGGTTAGGGGACGGGGACGGTTTAGGGTCCAGGTGAGGGTACGACAACGCTTTAGGGGGAGCGTACGTGTGAGGGCGCGGGTTACTGTCAGCGTACGGTTTAGGATTAGTGGACGGGTGAGGGTCAGGCTTCGGGGAAGGGTTAGGGTTAGGGTTCGGGCTAGGGTTAGGGTTAGGGGACGGGGACGGTTTAGGGTCCAGGTGAGGGTACGACAACGCTTTAGGGGGAGCGTACGTGTGAGGGCGCAGGTTAGTGTCAGCGTACGGGTTAGGATTAGGGGACGCGTGAGGGTCAGGCTTCGGGGAAGGGTTAGGGTTAGGGTTCGGGCTAGGGTTAGGGTTAGGGGACGGGGACGGTTTAGGGTCCAGGTGAGGGTACGACAACCTTTTAGGGGGAGCGTACGTGTGAGGGCGCGGGTTAGGGTCAGCGTACGGGTTAGGATTAGGGGACGGGTGAGGGTCAGGCTTCGGGGAAGGGTTAGGGTTAGGGTTCGGGCTAGGGTTAGGGTTAGGGGACGGGGAAGGTTTAGGGTCCAGGTGAGGGTACGACAACGCTTTAGGGGGAGCGTACGTGTGAGGGCGAGGGTTAGTGTCAGCGTACGGGTTAGGATTAGGGGACGGGTGAGGTTCAGGCTTCGGGGAAGGGTTAGGGTTAGGGTTCGGGCTAGGGTTAGGGTTAGGGGACGGGGAAGGTTTAGGGTCCAGGTGAGGGTACGACAACGCTTTAGGGGGAGCGTACGTGTGAGGGCGCGGGTTAGTGTCAGCGTACGGGTTAGGATTAGGGGACGGGTGAGGGTCAGGCTTCGGGGAAGGGTTAGGGTTAGGGTTCGGGCTAGGGTTAGGGTTAGGGGACGGGGACGGTTTAGGGTCCAGGTGAGGGTACGACAACGCTTCAGGGGGAGCGTACGTGTGAGGGCGCGGGTTAGTGTCAGCGTACGGGTTAGGATTAGGGTACGGGTGAGGGTCAGGCTTCGGGGAAGGGTTAGGGTTAGGGTTCGGGCTAGGGTTAGGGTTAGGAAACGGGGACGGTTTAGGGTCCAGGTGAGGGTACGACAACGTTGTAGGGGGAGCGTACGTGTGAGGGCGCGGGTTAGGGTCAGCGTACGGGTTAGGATTAGGGGACTTGTGAGGGTCAGGCTTCGCGGAAGGTTTAGGGTTAGGGTTCGGGCTAGGGTTAGGGTTAGGGGACGGGGAAGGTTTAGGGTCAAGGTGAGGGTACGACAACGCTTTAGGGGGAGCGTACGTGTGAGGGCGCGGGTTAGTGTCAGCGTACGGGTTAGGATTAGGGGACGGGTGAGGGTCAGGCTTCGGGGAAGGGTTAGGGTTAGGGTTCGGGCTAGGGTTAGGGTTAGGGGACGGGGACGGTTTAGGGTCCAGGTGAGGGTTCGACAACGCTTTAGGGGGAGCGTACGTGTGAGGGCGCGGCTTAGTGTCAGCGAACGGGTTAGGATTAGGGGACGGGTGAGGGTCAGGCTTCGGGGAAGGGTTAGGGTTAGGGTTCGGGCTAGGGTTAGGGTTAGGGGACGGGGACGGTTTAGGGTCCAGGTGAGGGTACGACAACGCTTTAGGGGGAGCGTACGTGTGAGGGCGCGGGTTAGTGTCAGCGTACGGGTTAGGATTAGGGGACGGGTGAGGGTCAGGCTCCGGGGAAGGGTTAGGGTTAGGGTTCGGGCTAGGGTTAGGGTTAGGGGACGGGGACGGTTTAGGGTCCAGGTGAGGGTACGACAACGCTTTAGGGGTAGCGTACATGTGAGGGCGCGGGTTAGTGTCAGCGTACGGGTTAGGATTAGGGGACGGGTGAGGGTCAGGCTTCGGGGAAGGGTTAGGGTTAGGGTTCGGGCTAGGGTTAGGGTTAGGGGACGGGGACGGTTTAGGGTCCAGGTGAGGGTACGACAACGCTTTAGGGGGAGCGTACGTGTGAGGGCGCGGGTTAGTGTCAGCGTACGGGTTAGGATTAGGGGACGGGTGAGGGTCAGGCTTCGGGGAAGGGTTAGGGTTAGGGTTCGGGCTAGGGTTAGGGTTAGGGGACGGGGAAGGTTTAGGGTCAAGGTGAGGGTACGACAACACTTTAGGGGGAGCGTACGTGTGAGGGCAAGGGTTAGGGTCAGCGTACGGGTTAGGATTAGGGGACGGGTGAGGGTCAGGCTTCGGGGAAGGGTTAGGGTTAGGGTTCGGTCTAGGGTTAGGGTTAGGGGACGGGGACGATTTAGGGTCCAGGTGAGGGTACGACAACGCTTTAGGGGGAGCGTACGTGTGAGGGCGCGGGTTAGTGTCAGCGTACGGGTTAGGATTAGGGGACGGGTGAGGGTCAGGCTTCGGGGAAGGGTTAGGGTTAGGGTTCGGGCTAGGGTTAGGGTTAGGGGACGGGGAAGGTTTAGGGTCCAGGTGAGGGTACGACAACGCTTTAGGGGGAGCGTACGTGTGAGGGCGCGGGTTAGTGTCAGCGTACGGGTTAGGATTAGGGGACGGGTGAGGGTCAGGCTTCGGGGAAGGGTTAGGGTTAGGGTTCGGGCTAGGGTTAGGGTTAGGGGACGGGGACGGTTTAGGGTCCAGGTGAGGGTTCGACAACGCTTTAGGGGGAGCGTACGTGTGAGGGCGCGGCTTAGTGTCAGCGAACGGGTTAGGATTAGGGGACGGGTGAGGGTCAGGCTTCGGGGAAGGGTTAGGGTTAGGGTTCGGGCTAGGGTTAGGGTTAGGGGACGGGGACGGTTTAGGGTCCAGGTGAGGGTACGACAACGCTTTAGGGGGAGCATACGTGTGAGGGCGCGGGTTAGTGTCAGCGTACGGGTTAGGATTAGGGGACGGGTGAGGGTCAAGCTTCGGGGAAGGATTAGGGTTAGGGTTCGGGCTAAGGTTAGGGATAGGGGACGGGGACGGTTTAGGGTCCAGGTGAGGGTACGACAACGTTGTAGGGGGAGCGTACGTGCGAGGGCGCGGGTTAGTGTCAGCGTACGGGTTAGGATTAGGGGACGGGTGAGGGTCAGGCTTCGGGGAAGGGTTAGGGTTAGGGTTCGGGCTAGGGTTAGGGTTAGGGGACGGGGACGGTTTAGGGTCCAGGTGAGGGTACGACAACGCTTTAGGGGGAGCGTACGTGTGAGGGCGCGGCTTAGTGTCAGCGTACGGGTTAGGATTAGGGGATGGGTGAGGGTCAGGCTTCGGGGAAGGGTTAGGGTTAGGGTTCGGGCTAGGGTTAGGGTTAGGGGACGGGGACGGTTTAGGGTCCAGGTGAGGGTACGACAACGCTTTAGGGGGAGCGTACGTGTGAGGGCGCGGGTTAGTGTCAGCGTACGGGTTAGGATTAGGGGACGGGTGAGGGTCATGCTTCGGGGAAGGGTTAGGGTTAGGGTTCGGGCTAGGGTTAGGGTTAGGGGACGGGGACGGTTTAGGGTCCAGGTGAGGGTACGACAACGCTTTAGGGGGAGCGTACGTGTGAGGGCGCGGGTTACTGTCAGCGTACGGTTTAGGATTAGTGGACGGGTGAGGGTCAGGCTTCGGGGAAGGGTTAGGGTTAGGGTTCGGGCTAGGGTTAGGGTTAGGGGACGGGGACGGTTTAGGGTCCAGGTGAGGGTACGACAACGCTTTAGGGGGAGCGTACGTGTGAGGGCGCAGGTTAGTGTCAGCGTACGGGTTAGGATTAGGGGACGCGTGAGGGTCAGGCTTCGGGGAAGGGTTAGGGTTAGGGTTCGGGCTAGGGTTAGGGTTAGGGGACGGGGACGGTTTAGGGTCCAGGTGAGGGTACGACAACCTTTTAGGGGGAGCGTACGTGTGAGGGCGCGGGTTAGGGTCAGCGTACGGGTTAGGATTAGGGGACGGGTGAGGGTCAGGCTTCGGGGAAGGGTTAGGGTTAGGGTTCGGGCTAGGGTTAGGGTTAGGGGACGGGGAAGGTTTAGGGTCCAGGTGAGGGTACGACAACGCTTTAGGGGGAGCGTACGTGTGAGGGCGAGGGTTAGTGTCAGCGTACGGGTTAGGATTAGGGGACGGGTGAGGGTCAGGCTTCGGGGAAGGGTTAGGGTTAGGGTTCGGGCTAGGGTTAGGGTTAGGGGACGGGGAAGGTTTAGGGTCCAGGTGAGGGTACGACAACGCTTTAGGGGGAGCGTACGTGTGAGGGCGCGGGTTAGTGTCAGCGTACGGGTTAGGATTAGGGGACGGGTGAGGGTCAGGCTTCGGGGAAGGGTTAGGGTTAGGGTTCGGGCTAGGGTTAGGGTTAGGGGACGGGGACGGTTTAGGGTCCAGGTGAGGGTACGACAACGCTTCAGGGGGAGCGTACGTGTGAGGGCGCGGGTTAGTGTCAGCGTACGGGTTAGGATTAGGGTACGGGTGAGGGTCAGGCTTCGGGGAAGGGTTAGGGTTAGGGTTCGGGCTAGGGTTAGGGTTAGGAAACGGGGACGGTTTAGGGTCCAGGTGAGGGTACGACAACGTTGTAGGGGGAGCGTACGTGTGAGGGCGCGGGTTAGGGTCAGCGTACGGGTTAGGATTAGGGGACTTGTGAGGGTCAGGCTTCGCGGAAGGTTTAGGGTTAGGGTTCGGGCTAGGGTTAGGGTTAGGGGACGGGGAAGGTTTAGGGTCAAGGTGAGGGTACGACAACGCTTTAGGGGGAGCGTACGTTTGAGGGCGCGGGTTAGTGTCAGCGTACGGGTTAGGATTAGGGGACGGGTGAGGGTCAGGCTTCGGGGAAGGGTTAGGGTTAGGGTTCGGGCTAGGGTTAGGGTTAGGGGACGGGGACGGTTTAGGGTCCAGGTGAGGGTTCGACAACGCTTTAGGGGGAGCGTACGTGTGAGGGCGCGGCTTAGTGTCAGCGAACGGGTTAGGATTAGGGGACGGGTGAGGGTCAGGCTTCGGGGAAGGGTTAGGGTTAGGGTTCGGGCTAGGGTTAGGGTTAGGGGACGGGGACGGTTTAGGGTCCAGGTGAGGGTACGACAACGTTTTAGGGGGAGCGTACGTGTGAGGGCGCCGGTTAGGGTCAGCGTACGGGTTAGCATTAGGGGACGGGTGAGGGTCAGGCTTCGGGGAAGGGTTAGGGTTAGGGTTCGGGCTAGGGTTAGGGTTAGGGGACGGGGAAGGTTTAGGGTCCAGGTGAGGGTACGACAACGCTTTAGGGGGAGCGTACGTGTGAGGGCGAGGGTTAGTGTCAGCGTACGGGTTAGGATTAGGGGACGGGTGAGGGTCAGGCTTCGGGGAAGGGTTAGGGTTAGGGTTCGGGCTAGGGTTAGGGTTAGGGGACGGGGAAGGTTTAGGGTCCAGGTGAGGGTACGACAACGCTTTAGGGGGAGCGTACATGTGAGGGCGCGGGTTAGTGTCAGCGTACGGGTTAGGATTAGGGGACGGGTGAGGGTCAGGCTTCGGGGAAGGGTTAGGGTTAGGGTTCGGGCTAGGGTTAGGGTTAGGGGACGGGGACGGTTTAGGGTCCAGGTGAGGGTACGACAACGCTTTAGGGGGAGCGTACGTGTGAGGGCGCGGCTTAGTGTCAGCGTACGGGTTAGGATTAGGGGACGGGTGAGGGTCAGGCTTCGGGGAAGGGTTAGGGTTAGGGTTCGGGCTAGGGTTAGGGTTAGGAAACGGGGACGGTTTAGGGTCCAGGTGAGTGTACGACAACGTTGTAGGGGGAGCGTACCTGTGAGGGCGCGGGTTAGGGTCAGCGTACGGGTTAGGATTAGGGGACGTGTGAGGGTCAGGCTTCGCGGAAGGGTTAGGGTTAGGGTTCGGGCTACGGTTAGGGTTAGGGGACGGGGAAGGTTTAGGGTCAAGGTGAGGGTACGACAACACTTTAGGGGGAGCGTACGTGTGAGGGCGCGGGTTAGGGTCAGCGTACGGGTTAGGATTAGGGGACGGGTGAGAGTCAGGCTTCGGGGAAGGGTTAGGGTTAGGGTTCGGGCTAGGGTTAGTGTTAGGGGACGGGGACGATTTAGGTTCCAGGTGAGGGTACGACAACGCTTTAGGGGGAGCGTACGTGTGAGGGCGCGGGTTAGTGTCAGCGTACGGGTTAGGATTAGGGGACGGGTGAGGGTCAGGCTTCGGGGAAGGGTTAGGGTTAGGGTTCGGGCTAGGGTTAGGGTTAGGGGACGGGGAAGGTTTAGGGTCAAGGTGAGGGTACGACAACGCTTTAGGGGGAGCGTACGTGTGAGGGCGAGAGTTAGTGTCAGCGTACGGGTTAGGATTAGGGGACGGGTGAGGGTCAGGCTTCGGGGAAGGGTTAGGGTTAGGGTTCGGGCTAGGGTTAGGGTTAGGAAACGGGGACGGTTTAGGGTCCAGGTGAGGGTACGACAACGTTGTAGGGAGAGCGTACGTGTGAGGGCGCGGGTTAGGGTCAGCGTACGGGTTAGGATTAGGGGACGTGTGAGGGTCAGGCTTCGCGGAAGGGTTAGGGTTAGGGTTCGGGCTAGGGTTAGGGTTAGGGGACGGGGAAGGTTTAGGGTCAAGGTGAGGGTACGACAACACTTTAGGGGGAGCGTACGTGTGAGGGCGCGGG
Source organism: Globicephala melas (assembly GCF_963455315.2). Taxonomy (NCBI): domain Eukaryota; kingdom Metazoa; phylum Chordata; class Mammalia; order Artiodactyla; family Delphinidae; genus Globicephala; species Globicephala melas. The sequence goes on from NW_027207595.1 coordinate 190,744, forward strand.
TTAGGGTCAGCGTACGGGTTAGGATTAGGTGACGGGTGAGGGTCAGGCTTCGGGGAAGGGTTAGGGTTAGGGTTCGGGCTAGGGTTAGGGTTAGGGGACGGGGACGATTTAGGGTCCAGGTGAGGGTACGACAATGCTTTAGGGGGAGCGTACATGTGAGGGCGCGGGTTAGTGTCAGTGTACGGCTTAGGATTAGGGGACGGGTGAGGGTCAGGCTTCGGGGAAGGGTTAGGTTTAGGGTTCGGGCTAGGGTTAGGGTTAGGGGACGGGGACGGTTTAGGGTCCAGGTGAGGGTACGACAACGCTTTAGGGGGAGCGTACGTGTGAGGGCGCGGGTTAGTGTCAGCGTACGGGTTAGGATTAGGGGACGGGTGAGGGTCAGGCTTCGGGGAAGGGTTAGGGTTAGGGTTCGGGCTAGGGTTAGGGTTAGGGGACGGGGACGGTTTAGGGTCCAGGTGAGGGTTCGACAACGCTTTAGGGGGAGCGTACTTGTGAGGGCGCGGCTTAGTGTCAGCGAACGGTTTAGGATTAGGGGACGGGTGAGGGTCAGGCTTCGGGGAAGGGTTAGGGTTAGGGTTTGGGCTAGGGTTAGGGTTAGGGGACGGGGACGGTTTAGGGTCCAGGTGAGGGTACGAGAACGCTTTAGGGGGAGCGTACGTGTGAGGGCGCAGGTTAGTGTCAGCGTACGGGTTAGGATTAGGGGACGGGTGAGGGTCAGGCTTCGGGGAAGGGTTAGGGTTAGGGTTCGGGCTAGGGTTAGGGTTAGGGGACGGGGACGGTTTAGGGTCCAGGTGAGGGTACGACAACGTTTTAGGGGGAGCGTACGTGTGAGGGCGCGGGTTAGGGTCAGCGTACGGGTTAGGATTAGGGGACGGGTGAGGGTCAGGCTTCGGGGAAGGGTTAGGGTTAGGGTTCGGGCTAGGGTTAGGGTTAGGGGACGGGGAAGGTTTAGGGTCCAGGTGAGGGTACGACAACGCTTTAGGGGGAGCGTACGTGTGAGGGCGAGGGTTAGTGTAGGCGTACGGGTTAGGATTAGGGGACGGGTGAGGGTCAGGCTTCGGGGAAGGGTTAGGGTTAGGGTTCGGGCTAGGGTTAGGGTTAGGGGACGGGGAAGGTTTAGGGTCCAGGTGAGGGTACGACAACGCTTTAGGGGGAGCGTACGTGTGAGGGCGCGGGTTAGTGTCAGCGTACGGGTTAGGATTAGGGGACGGGTGAGGGTCAGGCTTCGGGGAAGGGTTAGGGTTAGGGTTCGGGCTAGGGTTAGGGTTAGGGGACGGGGACGGTTTAGGGTCCAGGTGAAGGTACGACAACGCTTTAGGGGGAGCGTACGTGTGAGGGCGCGGGTTAGTGTCAGCGTACGGGTTAGGATTAGGGGACGGGTGAGGGTCAGGCTTCGGGGAAGGGTTAGGGTTAGGGTTCGGGCTAGGGTTAGTGTTAGGAAACGGGGACGGTTTAGGGTCCAGGTGAGGGTACGACAACGTTGTACGGGAGCGTACGTGTGAGGGCGCGGGTTAGGGTCAGCGTACGGGTTAGGATTAGGGGACGTGTGAGGGTCAGGCTTCGCGGAAGTGTTAGGGTTAGGGTTCGGGCTACGGTTAGGGTTAGGGGACGGGGAAGGTTTAGGGTCAAGGTGAGGGTACGACAACACTTTAGGGGGAGCATACGTGTGAGGGCGCGGGTTAGGGTCAGCGTACGGGTTAGGATTAGGGGACGGGTGAGGGTCAGGCTTCGGGGAAGGGTTAGGGTTAGGGTTCGGGCTAGGGTTAGGGTTAGGGGACGGGGACGATTTAGGGTCCAGGTGAGGGTACGACAACGCTTTAGGGGGAGCGTACGTGTGAGGGCGCGGGTTAGTGTCAGCGTACGGGTTAGGATTAGGGGACGGGTGAGGGTCAGGCTTCGGGGAAGGGTTAGGGTTAGGGTTCGGGCTAGGGTTAGGGTTAGGGGACGGGGACGGTTTAGGGTCCAGGTGAGGGTACGACAACGCTTTAGGGGGAGCGTACGTGTGAGGGCGCGGGTTAGTGTCAGCGTACGGGTTAGGATTAGGGGACGGGTGAGGGTCAGGCTTCGGGGAAGGGTTAGGGTTAGGGTTCGGGCTAGGGTTAGGGTTAGGGGACGGGGACGGTTTAGGGTCCAGGTGAGGGTTCGACAACGCTTTAGGGGGAGCGTACGTGTGAGGGCGCGGCTTAGTGTCAGCGAACGGGTTAGGATTAGGGGACGGGTGAGGGTCAGGCTTCGGGGAAGGGTTAGGGTTAGGGTTCGGGCTAGGGTTAGGGTTAGGGGACGGGGACGGTTTAGGGTCCAGGTGAGGGTACGACAACGCTTTAGGGGGAGCGTACGTGTGAGGGCGCGGGTTAGTGTCAGCGTACGGGTTAGGATTAGGGGACGTGTGAGGGTCAGGCTTCGCGGAAGGGTTAGGGTTAGGGTTCGGGCTACGGTTAGGGTTAGGGGACGGGGAAGGTTTAGGGTCAAGGTGAGGGTACGACAACACTTTAGGGGGAGCGTACGTGTGAGGGCGCGGGTTAGGGTCAGCGTACGGGTTAGGATTAGGGGACGGGTGAGAGTCAGGCTTCGGGGAAGGGTTAGGGTTAGGGTTCGGGCTAGGGTTAGTGTTAGGGGACGGGGACGATTTAGGTTCCAGGTGAGGGTACGACAACGCTTTAGGGGGAGCGTACGTGTGAGGGCGCGGGTTAGTGTCAGCGTACGGGTTAGGATTAGGGGACGGGTGAGGGTCAGGCTTCGGGGAAGGGTTAGGGTTAGGGTTCGGGCTAGGGTTAGGGTTAGGGGACGGGGAAGGTTTAGGGTCAAGGTGAGGGTACGACAACGCTTTAGGGGGAGCGTACGTGTGAGGGCGAGAGTTAGTGTCAGCGTACGGGTTAGGATTAGGGGACGGGTGAGGGTCAGGCTTCGGGGAAGGGTTAGGGTTAGGGTTCGGGCTAGGGTTAGGGTTAGGAAACGGGGACGGTTTAGGGTCCAGGTGAGGGTACGACAACGTTGTAGGGAGAGCGTACGTGTGAGGGCGCGGGTTAGGGTCAGCGTACGGGTTAGGATTAGGGGACGTGTGAGGGTCAGGCTTCGCGGAAGGGTTAGGGTTAGGGTTCGGGCTAGGGTTAGGGTTAGGGGACGGGGAAGGTTTAGGGTCAAGGTGAGGGTACGACAACACTTTAGGGGGAGCGTACGTGTGAGGGCGCGGGTTAGGGTCAGCGTACGGGTTAGGATTAGGTGACGGGTGAGGGTCAGGCTTCGGGGAAGGGTTAGGGTTAGGGTTCGGGCTAGGGTTAGGGTTAGGGGACGGGGACGATTTAGGGTCCAGGTGAGGGTACGACAATGCTTTAGGGGGAGCGTACATGTGAGGGCGCGGGTTAGTGTCAGTGTACGGGTTAGGATTAGGGGACGGGTGAGGGTCAGGCTTCGGGGAAGGGTTAGGTTTAGGGTTCGGGCTAGGGTTAGGGTTAGGGGACGGGGACGGTTTAGGGTCCAGGTGAGGGTACGACAACGCTTTAGGGGGAGCGTACGTGTGAGGGCGCGGGTTAGTGTCAGCGTACGGGTTAGGATTAGGGGACGGGTGAGGGTCAGGCTTCGGGGAAGGGTTAGGGTTAGGGTTCGGGCTAGGGTTAGGGTTAGGGGACGGGGACGGTTTAGGGTCCAGGTGAGGGTTCGACAACGCTTTAGGGGGAGCGTACTTGTGAGGGCGCGGCTTAGTGTCAGCGAACGGTTTAGGATTAGGGGACGGGTGAGGGTCAGGCTTCGGGGAAGGGTTAGGGTTAGGGTTTGGGCTAGGGTTAGGGTTAGGGGACGGGGACGGTTTAGGGTCCAGGTGAGGGTACGACAACGCTTTAGGGGGAGCGTACGTGTGAGGGCGCAGGTTAGTGTCAGCGTACGGGTTAGGATTAGGGGACGGGTGAGGGTCAGGCTTCGGGGAAGGGTTAGGGTTAGGGTTCGGGCTAGGGTTAGGGTTAGGGGACGGGGACGGTTTAGGGTCCAGGTGAGGGTACGACAACGTTTTAGGGGGAGCGTACGTGTGAGGGCGCGGGTTAGGGTCAGCGTACGGGTTAGGATTAGGGGACGGGTGAGGGTCAGGCTTCGGGGAAGGGTTAGGGTTAGGGTTCGGGCTAGGGTTAGGGTTAGGGGACGGGGAAGGTTTAGGGTCCAGGTGAGGGTACGACAACGCTTTAGGGGGAGCGTACGTGTGAGGGCGAGGGTTAGTGTAGGCGTACGGGTTAGGATTAGGGGACGGGTGAGGGTCAGGCTTCGGGGAAGGGTTAGGGTTAGGGTTCGGGCTAGGGTTAGGGTTAGGGGACGGGGAAGGTTTAGGGTCCAGGTGAGGGTACGACAACGCTTTAGGGGGAGCGTACGTGTGAGGGCGCGGGTTAGTGTCAGCGTACGGGTTAGGATTAGGGGACGGGTGAGGGTCAGGCTTCGGGGAAGGGTTAGGGTTAGGGTTCGGGCTAGGTTTAGGGTTAGGGGACGGGGACGGTTTAGGGTCCAGGTGAAGGTACGACAACACTTTAGGGGGAGCGTACGTGTGAGGGCGCGGGTTAGTGTCAGCGTACGGGTTAGGATTAGGGGACGGGTGAGGGTCAGGCTTCGGGGAAGGGTTAGGGTTAGGGTTCGGGCTAGGGTTAGTGTTAGGAAACGGGGACGGTTTAGGGTCCAGGTGAGGGTACGACAACGTTGTACGGGAGCGTACGTGTGAGGGCGCGGGTTAGGGTCAGCGTACGGGTTAGGATTAGGGGACGTGTGAGGGTCAGGCTTCGCGGAAGTGTTAGGGTTAGGGTTCGGGCTACGGTTAGGGTTAGGGGACGGGGAAGGTTTAGGGTCAAGGTGAGGGTACGACAACACTTTAGGGGGAGCATACGTGTGAGGGCGCGGGTTAGGGTCAGCGTACGGGTTAGGATTAGGGGACGGGTGAGGGTCAGGCTTCGGGGAAGGGTTAGGGTTAGGGTTCGGGCTAGGGTTAGGGTTAGGGGACGGGGACGATTTAGGGTCCAGGTGAGGGTACGACAACGCTTTAGGGGGAGCGTACGTGTGAGGGCGCGGGTTAGTGTCAGCGTACGGGTTAGGATTAGGGGACGGGTGAGGGTCAGGCTTCGGGGAAGTGTTAGGGTTAGGTTTCGGGCTAGGGTTAGGGTTAGGGGACGGGGACGGTTTAGGGTCCAGGTGAGGGTACGACAACGCTTTAGGGGGAGCGTACGTGTGAGGGCGCGGGTTAGTGTCAGCGTACGGGTTAGGATTAGGGGACGGGTGAGGGTCAGGCTTCGGGGAAGGGTTAGGGTTAGGGTTCGGGCTAGGGTTAGGGTTAGGGGACGGGGACGGTTTAGGGTCCAGGTGAGGGTTCGACAACGCTTTAGGGGGAGCGTACGTGTGAGGGCGCGGCTTAGTGTCAGCGAACGGGTTAGGATTAGGGGACGGGTGAGGGTCAGGCTTCGGGGAAGGGTTAGGGTTAGGGTTCGGGCTAGGGTTAGGGTTAGGGGACGGGGACGGTTTAGGGTCCAGGTGAGGGTACGACAACGCTTTAGGGGGAGCGTACGTGTGAGGGCGCGGGTTAGTGTCAGCGTACGGGTTAGGATTAGGGGACGGGTGAGGGTCAAGCTTCGGGGAAGGGTTAGGGTTAGGGTTCGGGCTAGGGTTAGGGTTAGGGGACGGGGACGGTTTAGGGTCCAGGGGAGGGTACGACAACGTTGTAGGGGGAGCGAACGTGCGAGGGCGCGGGTTAGTGTAAGCTTACGGGTTAGGATTAGGGGACGGGTGAGGGTCAGGCTTCGAGGAAGGGTTAGGGTTAGGGTTCGGGCTAGGGTTAGGGTTAGGGGACGGGGACGGTTTAGGGTCCAGGTGAGGGTACGACGACGCTTTAGGGGGAGCGTACGTGTGAGGGCGCGGCTTAGTGTCAGCGTACGGGTTAGGATTAGGGGACGGGTGAGGGTCAGGCTTCGGGGAAGTGTTAGGGTTAGGGTTCGGGCTAGGGTTAGGGTTAGGGGACGGGGACGGTTTAGGGTCCAGGTGAGGGTACGACAACGCTTTAGGGGGAGCGTACGTGTGAGGGCGCGGGTTAGTGTCAGCGTACGGGTTAGGATTAGGGGACGGGTGAGGGTCAGGCTTCGGGGAAGGGTTAGGGTTAGGGTTCGGGCTAGGGTTAGGGTTAGGGGACGGGGACTGTTTAGGGTCCAGGTGAGGGTACGACAACGCTTTAGGGGGAGCGTACGTGTGAGGGCGCGGGTTAGTGTCAGCGTACGGGTTAGGATTAGGGGACGGGTGAGGGTCAGGCTTCGGGGAAGGGTTAGGGTTAGGGTTCGGGCTAGGGTTAGGGTTAGGGGACGGGGACGGTTTAGGGTCCAGGTGAGGGTACGACAACGCTTTAGGGGGAGCGTACGTGTGAGGGCGCGGGTTAGTGTCAGCGTACGGGTTAGGATTAGGGAACGGGTGAGGGTCAGGCTTCGGGGAAGGGTTAGGGTTAGGGTTCGGGCTAGGGTTAGGGTTAGGGGACGGGGACGGTTTAGGGTCCAGGTGAGGGTACGACAACGCTTTAGGGGGAGCGTACGTGTGAGGGCGCAGGATAGTGTCAGCGTACGGGTTAGGATTAGGGGACGGGTGAGGGTCAGGCTTCGGGGAAGGGTTAGGGTTAGGGTTCGGGCTAGGGTTAGGGTTAGGGGACGGGGACGGTTTAGGGTCCAGGTGAGGTTACGACAACGCTTTAGGGGGAGCGTACGTGTGAGGGCGCGGCTTAGTGTCAGCGTACGGGTTAGGATTAGGGGACGGGTGAGGGTCAGGCTTCGGGGAAGGGTTAGGGTTAGGGTTCGGGCTAGGGTTAGGGTTAGGGGACGGGGACGGTTTAGGATCCAGGTGAGGGTACGACAACGCTTTAGGGGGAGCGTACGTGTGAGGGCGCGGCTTAGTGTCAGCGAACGGGTTAGGATTAGGGGACGGGTGAGGGTCAGGCTTCGGGGAAGGGTTAGGGTTAGGGTTCGGGTTAGGGTTAGGGTTAGGGTTAGGGTTAGGGTTAGGGGTTAGGGTTAGGGGTTAGGGTTAGGGTTAGGGTTAGGGTTAGTGTTAGGGTTAGGGTTAGGGTTAGGGTTAGGGTTAGGGTTAGGGTTAGGGTTAGGGTTAGGGTTAGGGTTAGGGGACGGGGACGGTTTAGGGTCCAGGTGAGGGTACGACAACGCTTTAGGGGGAGCGTACGTGTGAGGGCGCGGGTTAGTGTCAGCGTACGGGTTAGGATTAGGGGACGGGTGAGGGTCAGGCTTCGGGGAAGGGTTAGGGTTAGGGTTCGGGCTAGGGTTAGGGTTAGGGGACGGGGACTGTTTAGGGTCCAGGTGAGGGTACGACAACGCTTTAGGGGGAGCGTACGTGTGAGGGCGCGGGTTAGTGTCAGCGTACGGGTTAGGATTAGGGGACGGGTGAGGGTCAGGCTTCGGGGAAGGGTTAGGGTTAGGGTTCGGGCTAGGGTTAGGGTTAGGGGACAGGGACGGTTTAGGGTCCAGGTGAGGGTACGACAACGCTTTAGGGGGAGCGTACGTGTGAGGGCGCGGGTTAGTGTCAGCGTACGGGTTAGGATTAGGGGACGGGTGAGGGTCAGGCTTCGGGGAAGGGTTAGGGTTAGGGTTCGGGCTAGGGTTAGGGTTAGGGGACGGGGACGGTTTAGGGTCCAGGTGAGGGTACGACAACGCTTTAGGGGGAGCGTACGTGTGAGGGCGCAGGATAGTGTCAGCGTACGGGTTAGGATTAGGGGACGGGTGAGGGTCAGGCTTCGGGGAAGGGTTAGGGTTAGGGTTCGGGCTAGGGTTAGGGTTAGGGGACGGGGACGGTTAGGGTTAGGGTTAGGGTTAGGGTTAGGGTTAGGGTTAGGGTTAGGGTTAGGGTTAGGGTTAGGGTTAGGGTTAGGGTTAGGGTTAGGGTTAGGGTTAGGGTTAGGGTTAGGGTTAGGGTTAGGGTTAGGGTTAGGGTTAGGGTTAGGGTTAGGGTTAGGGTTAGGGTTAGGGTTAGGGTTAGGGTTAGGGTTAGGGTTAGGGTTAGGGTTAGGGTTAGGGTTAGGGTTAGGGTTAGGGTTAGGGTTAGGGTTAGGGTTAGGGTTAGGGTTAGGGTTAGGGTTAGGGTTAGGGTTAGGGTTAGGGTTAGGGTTAGGGTTAGGGTTAGGGTTAGGGTTAGGGTTAGGGTTAGGGTTAGGGTTAGGGTTAGGGTTAGGGTTAGGGTTAGGGTTAGGGTTAGGGTTAGGGTTAGGGTTAGGGTTAGGGTTAGGGTTAGGGTTAGGGTTAGGGTTAGGGTTAGGGTTAGGGTTAGGGTTAGGGTTAGGGTTAGGGTTAGGGTTAGGGTTAGGGTTAGGGTTAGGGTTAGGGTTAGGGTTAGGGTTAGGGTTAGGGTTAGGGTTAGGGTTAGGGTTAGGGTTAGGGTTAGGGTTAGGGTTAGGGTTAGGGTTAGGGTTAGGGTTAGGGTTAGGGTTAGGGTTAGGGTTAGGGTTAGGGTTAGGGTTAGGGTTAGGGTTAGGGTTAGGGTTAGGGTTAGGGTTAGGGTTAGGGTTAGGGTTAGGGTTAGGGTTAGGGTTAGGGTTAGGGTTAGGGTTAGGGTTAGGGTTAGGGTTAGGGTTAGGGTTAGGGTTAGGGTTAGGGTTAGGGTTAGGGTTAGGGTTAGGGTTAGGGTTAGGGTTAGGGTTAGGGTTAGGGTTAGGGTTAGGGTTAGGGTTAGGGTTAGGGTTAGGGTTAGGGTTAGGGTTAGGGTTAGGGTTAGGGTTAGGGTTAGGGTTAGGGTTAGGGTTAGGGTTAGGGTTAGGGTTAGGGTTAGGGTTAGGGTTAGGGTTAGGGTTAGGGTTAGGGTTAGGGTTAGGGTTAGGGTTAGGGTTAGGGTTAGGGTTAGGGTTAGGGTTAGGGTTAGGGTTAGGGTTAGGGTTAGGGTTAGGGTTAGGGTTAGGGTTAGGGTTAGGGTTAGGGTTAGGGTTAGGGTTAGGGTTAGGGTTAGGGTTAGGGTTAGGGTTAGGGTTAGGGTTAGGGTTAGGGTTAGGGTTAGGGTTAGGGTTAGGGTTAGGGTTAGGGTTAGGGTTAGGGTTAGGGTTAGGGTTAGGGTTAGGGTTAGGGTTAGGGTTAGGGTTAGGGTTAGGGTTAGGGTTAGGGTTAGGGTTAGGGTTAGGGTTAGGGTTAGGGTTAGGGTTAGGGTTAGGGTTAGGGTTAGGGTTAGGGTTAGGGTTAGGGTTAGGGTTAGGGTTAGGGTTAGGGTTAGGGTTAGGGTTAGGGTTAGGGTTAGGGTTAGGGTTAGGGTTAGGGTTAGGGTTAGGGTTAGGGTTAGGGTTAGGGTTAGGGTTAGGGTTAGGGTTAGGGTTAGGGTTAGGGTTAGGGTTAGGGTTAGGGTTAGGGTTAGGGTTAGGGTTAGGGTTAGGGTTAGGGTTAGGGTTAGGGTTAGGGTTAGGGTTAGGGTTAGGGTTAGGGTTAGGGTTAGGGTTAGGGTTAGGGTTAGGGTTAGGGTTAGGGTTAGGGTTAGGGTTAGGGTTAGGGTTAGGGTTAGGGTTAGGGTTAGGGTTAGGGTTAGGGTTAGGGTTAGGGTTAGGGTTAGGGTTAGGGTTAGGGTTAGGGTTAGGGTTAGGGTTAGGGTTAGGGTTAGGGTTAGGGTTAGGGTTAGGGTTAGGGTTAGGGTTAGGGTTAGGGTTAGGGTTAGGGTTAGGGTTAGGGTTAGGGTTAGGGTTAGGGTTAGGGTTAGGGTTAGGGTTAGGGTTAGGGTTAGGGTTAGGGTTAGGGTTAGGGTTAGGGTTAGGGTTAGGGTTAGGGTTAGGGTTAGGGTTAGGGTTAGGGTTAGGGTTAGGGTTAGGGTTAGGGTTAGGGTTAGGGTTAGGGTTAGGGTTAGGGTTAGGGTTAGGGTTAGGGTTAGGGTTAGGGTTAGGGTTAGGGTTAGGGTTAGGGTTAGGGTTAGGGTTAGGGTTAGGGTTAGGGTTAGGGTTAGGGTTAGGGTTAGGGTTAGGGTTAGGGTTAGGGTTAGGGTTAGGGTTAGGGTTAGGGTTAGGGTTAGGGTTAGGGTTAGGGTTAGGGTTAGGGTTAGGGTTAGGGTTAGGGTTAGGGTTAGGGTTAGGGTTAGGGTTAGGGTTAGGGTTAGGGTTAGGGTTAGGGTTAGGGTTAGGGTTAGGGTTAGGGTTAGGGTTAGGGTTAGGGTTAGGGTTAGGGTTAGGGTTAGGGTTAGGGTTAGGGTTAGGGTTAGGGTTAGGGTTAGGGTTAGGGTTAGGGTTAGGGTTAGGGTTAGGGTTAGGGTTAGGGTTAGGGTTAGGGTTAGGGTTAGGGTTAGGGTTAGGGTTAGGGTTAGGGTTAGGGTTAGGGTTAGGGTTAGGGTTAGGGTTAGGGTTAGGGTTAGGGTTAGGGTTAGGGTTAGGGTTAGGGTTAGGGTTAGGGTTAGGGTTAGGGTTAGGGTTAGGGTTAGGGTTAGGGTTAGGGTTAGGGTTAGGGTTAGGGTTAGGGTTAGGGTTAGGGTTAGGGTTAGGGTTAGGGTTAGGGTTAGGGTTAGGGTTAGGGTTAGGGTTAGGGTTAGGGTTAGGGTTAGGGTTAGGGTTAGGGTTAGGGTTAGGGTTAGGGTTAGGGTTAGGGTTAGGGTTAGGGTTAGGGTTAGGGTTAGGGTTAGGGTTAGGGTTAGGGTTAGGGTTAGGGTTAGGGTTAGGGTTAGGGTTAGGGTTAGGGTTAGGGTTAGGGTTAGGGTTAGGGTTAGGGTTAGGGTTAGGGTTAGGGTTAGGGTTAGGGTTAGGGTTAGGGTTAGGGTTAGGGTTAGGGTTAGGGTTAGGGTTAGGGTTAGGGTTAGGGTTAGGGTTAGGGTTAGGGTTAGGGTTAGGGTTAGGGTTAGGGTTAGGGTTAGGGTTAGGGTTAGGGTTAGGGTTAGGGTTAGGGTTAGGGTTAGGGTTAGGGTTAGGGTTAGGGTTAGGGTTAGGGTTAGGGTTAGGGTTAGGGTTAGGGTTAGGGTTAGGGTTAGGGTTAGGGTTAGGGTTAGGGTTAGGGTTAGGGTTAGGGTTAGGGTTAGGGTTAGGGTTAGGGTTAGGGTTAGGGTTAGGGTTAGGGTTAGGGTTAGGGTTAGGGTTAGGGTTAGGGTTAGGGTTAGGGTTAGGGTTAGGGTTAGGGTTAGGGTTAGGGTTAGGGTTAGGGTTAGGGTTAGGGTTAGGGTTAGGGTTAGGGTTAGGGTTAGGGTTAGGGTTAGGGTTAGGGTTAGGGTTAGGGTTAGGGTTAGGGTTAGGGTTAGGGTTAGGGTTAGGGTTAGGGTTAGGGTTAGGGTTAGGGTTAGGGTTAGGGTTAGGGTTAGGGTTAGGGTTAGGGTTAGGGTTAGGGTTAGGGTTAGGGTTAGGGTTAGGGTTAGGGTTAGGGTTAGGGTTAGGGTTAGGGTTAGGGTTAGGGTTAGGGTTAGGGTTAGGGTTAGGGTTAGGGTTAGGGTTAGGGTTAGGGTTAGGGTTAGGGTTAGGGTTAGGGTTAGGGTTAGGGTTAGGGTTAGGGTTAGGGTTAGGGTTAGGGTTAGGGTTAGGGTTAGGGTTAGGGTTAGGGTTAGGGTTAGGGTTAGGGTTAGGGTTAGGGTTAGGGTTAGGGTTAGGGTTAGGGTTAGGGTTAGGGTTAGGGTTAGGGTTAGGGTTAGGGTTAGGGTTAGGGTTAGGGTTAGGGTTAGGGTTAGGGTTAGGGTTAGGGTTAGGGTTAGGGTTAGGGTTAGGGTTAGGGTTAGGGTTAGGGTTAGGGTTAGGGTTAGGGTTAGGGTTAGGGTTAGGGTTAGGGTTAGGGTTAGGGTTAGGGTTAGGGTTAGGGTTAGGGTTAGGGTTAGGGTTAGGGTTAGGGTTAGGGTTAGGGTTAGGGTTAGGGTTAGGGTTAGGGTTAGGGTTAGGGTTAGGGTTAGGGTTAGGGTTAGGGTTAGGGTTAGGGTTAGGGTTAGGGTTAGGGTTAGGGTTAGGGTTAGGGTTAGGGTTAGGGTTAGGGTTAGGGTTAGGGTTAGGGTTAGGGTTAGGGTTAGGGTTAGGGTTAGGGTTAGGGTTAGGGTTAGGGTTAGGGTTAGGGTTAGGGTTAGGGTTAGGGTTAGGGTTAGGGTTAGGGTTAGGGTTAGGGTTAGGGTTAGGGTTAGGGTTAGGGTTAGGGTTAGGGTTAGGGTTAGGGTTAGGGTTAGGGTTAGGGTTAGGGTTAGGGTTAGGGTTAGGGTTAGGGTTAGGGTTAGGGTTAGGGTTAGGGTTAGGGTTAGGGTTAGGGTTAGGGTTAGGGTTAGGGTTAGGGTTAGGGTTAGGGTTAGGGTTAGGGTTAGGGTTAGGGTTAGGGTTAGGGTTAGGGTTAGGGTTAGGGTTAGGGTTAGGGTTAGGGTTAGGGTTAGGGTTAGGGTTAGGGTTAGGGTTAGGGTTAGGGTTAGGGTTAGGGTTAGGGTTAGGGTTAGGGTTAGGGTTAGGGTTAGGGTTAGGGTTAGGGTTAGGGTTAGGGTTAGGGTTAGGGTTAGGGTTAGGGTTAGGGTTAGGGTTAGGGTTAGGGTTAGGGTTAGGGTTAGGGTTAGGGTTAGGGTTAGGGTTAGGGTTAGGGTTAGGGTTAGGGTTAGGGTTAGGGTTAGGGTTAGGGTTAGGGTTAGGGTTAGGGTTAGGGTTAGGGTTAGGGTTAGGGTTAGGGTTAGGGTTAGGGTTAGGGTTAGGGTTAGGGTTAGGGTTAGGGTTAGGGTTAGGGTTAGGGTTAGGGTTAGGGTTAGGGTTAGGGTTAGGGTTAGGGTTAGGGTTAGGGTTAGGGTTAGGGTTAGGGTTAGGGTTAGGGTTAGGGTTAGGGTTAGGGTTAGGGTTAGGGTTAGGGTTAGGGTTAGGGTTAGGGTTAGGGTTAGGGTTAGGGTTAGGGTTAGGGTTAGGGTTAGGGTTAGGGTTAGGGTTAGGGTTAGGGTTAGGGTTAGGGTTAGGGTTAGGGTTAGGGTTAGGGTTAGGGTTAGGGTTAGGGTTAGGGTTAGGGTTAGGGTTAGGGTTAGGGTTAGGGTTAGGGTTAGGGTTAGGGTTAGGGTTAGGGTTAGGGTTAGGGTTAGGGTTAGGGTTAGGGTTAGGGTTAGGGTTAGGGTTAGGGTTAGGGTTAGGGTTAGGGTTAGGGTTAGGGTTAGGGTTAGGGTTAGGGTTAGGGTTAGGGTTAGGGTTAGGGTTAGGGTTAGGGTTAGGGTTAGGGTTAGGGTTAGGGTTAGGGTTAGGGTTAGGGTTAGGGTTAGGGTTAGGGTTAGGGTTAGGGTTAGGGTTAGGGTTAGGGTTAGGGTTAGGGTTAGGGTTAGGGTTAGGGTTAGGGTTAGGGTTAGGGTTAGGGTTAGGGTTAGGGTTAGGGTTAGGGTTAGGGTTAGGGTTAGGGTTAGGGTTAGGGTTAGGGTTAGGGTTAGGGTTAGGGTTAGGGTTAGGGTTAGGGTTAGGGTTAGGGTTAGGGTTAGGGTTAGGGTTAGGGTTAGGGTTAGGGTTAGGGTTAGGGTTAGGGTTAGGGTTAGGGTTAGGGTTAGGGTTAGGGTTAGGGTTAGGGTTAGGGTTAGGGTTAGGGTTAGGGTTAGGGTTAGGGTTAGGGTTAGGGTTAGGGTTAGGGTTAGGGTTAGGGTTAGGGTTAGGGTTAGGGTTAGGGTTAGGGTTAGGGTTAGGGTTAGGGTTAGGGTTAGGGTTAGGGTTAGGGTTAGGGTTAGGGTTAGGGTTAGGGTTAGGGTTAGGGTTAGGGTTAGGGTTAGGGTTAGGGTTAGGGTTAGGGTTAGGGTTAGGGTTAGGGTTAGGGTTAGGGTTAGGGTTAGGGTTAGGGTTAGGGTTAGGGTTAGGGTTAGGGTTAGGGTTAGGGTTAGGGTTAGGGTTAGGGTTAGGGTTAGGGTTAGGGTTAGGGTTAGGGTTAGGGTTGGGTTAGGGTTAGGGTTAGGGTTAGGGTTAGGGTTAGGGTTAGGGTTAGGGTTAGGGTTAGGGTTAGGGTTAGGGTTAGGGTTAGGGTTAGGGTTAGGGTTAGGGTTAGGGTTAGGGTTAGGGTTAGGGTTAGGGTTAGGGTTAGGGTTAGGGTTAGGGTTAGGGTTAGGGTTAGGGTTAGGGTTAGGGTTAGGGTTAGGGTTAGGGTTAGGGTTAGGGTTAGGGTTAGGGTTAGGGTTAGGGTTAGGGTTAGGGTTAGGGTTAGGGTTAGGGTTAGGGTTAGGGTTAGGGTTAGGGTTAGGGTTAGGGTTAGGGTTAGGGTTAGGGTTAGGGTTAGGGTTAGGGTTAGGGTTAGGGTTAGGGTTAGGGTTAGGGTTAGGGTTAGGGTTAGGGTTAGGGTTAGGGTTAGGGTTAGGGTTAGGGTTAGGGTTAGGGTTAGGGTTAGGGTTAGGGTTAGGGTTAGGGTTAGGGTTAGGGTTAGGGTTAGGGTTAGGGTTAGGGTTAGGGTTAGGGTTAGGGTTAGGGTTAGGGTTAGGGTTAGGGTTAGGGTTAGGGTTAGGGTTAGGGTTAGGGTTAGGGTTAGGGTTAGGGTTAGGGTTAGGGTTAGGGTTAGGGTTAGGGTTAGGGTTAGGGTTAGGGTTAGGGTTAGGGTTAGGGTTAGGGTTAGGGTTAGGGTTAGGGTTAGGGTTAGGGTTAGGGTTAGGGTTAGGGTTAGGGTTAGGGTTAGGGTTAGGGTTAGGGTTAGGGTTAGGGTTAGGGTTAGGGTTAGGGTTAGGGTTAGGGTTAGGGTTAGGGTTAGGGTTAGGGTTAGGGTTAGGGTTAGGGTTAGGGTTAGGGTTAGGGTTAGGGTTAGGGTTAGGGTTAGGGTTAGGGTTAGGGTTAGGGTTAGGGTTAGGGTTAGGGTTAGGGTTAGGGTTAGGGTTAGGGTTAGGGTTAGGGTTAGGGTTAGGGTTAGGGTTAGGGTTAGGGTTAGGGTTAGGGTTAGGGTTAGGGTTAGGGTTAGGGTTAGGGTTAGGGTTAGGGTTAGGGTTAGGGTTAGGGTTAGGGTTAGGGTTAGGGTTAGGGTTAGGGTTAGGGTTAGGGTTAGGGTTAGGGTTAGGGTTAGGGTTAGGGTTAGGGTTAGGGTTAGGGTTAGGGTTAGGGTTAGGGTTAGGGTTAGGGTTAGGGTTAGGGTTAGGGTTAGGGTTAGGGTTAGGGTTAGGGTTAGGGTTAGGGTTAGGGTTAGGGTTAGGGTTAGGGTTAGGGTTAGGGTTAGGGTTAGGGTTAGGGTTAGGGTTAGGGTTAGGGTTAGGGTTAGGGTTAGGGTTAGGGTTAGGGTTAGGGTTAGGGTTAGGGTTAGGGTTAGGGTTAGGGTTAGGGTTAGGGTTAGGGTTAGGGTTAGGGTTAGGGTTAGGGTTAGGGTTAGGGTTAGGGTTAGGGTTAGGGTTAGGGTTAGGGTTAGGGTTAGGGTTAGGGTTAGGGTTAGGGT